>NC_037680.1:7217800-7344829 GCF_003255815.1 Theropithecus gelada
ATTCTGTAGGTTGCCTGTTCACTCTGATGGTAGTTTCTTTTGCTGTGCAGAAGCTCTTTAGTTTAATGAGATCCCATTTGTCAATTTTGGCTTTTGCTGCCGTTGCTTTTGGTGTTTTAGACATGAAGTCTTTGCCCATGCCTATGTCCTGAATGGTACTACCTAGATTTTCCTCTAGGATTTTTATGGTATTAGGTCTAACATTTAAGTCTCTAATCCATCTTGAATTAATTTTCGTATAAGGAGTAAGGAAAGGATCCAGTTTCAGCTTTCTACTTATGGCTAGCCAATTTTCCCAGCACCATTTATTAAATCGGGAATCCTTTCCCCATTTCTTGTTTCTCTCAGGTTTGTCAAAGATCAGATGGCTGTAGATGTGTGGTATTATTTCTGAGGACTCTGTTCTGTTCCATTGGTCTATATCTCTGTTTTGGTACCAGTACCATGCTGTTTTGGTTACTGTAGCCTTGTAGTATAGTTCAAATGCCACATTCTCTATGATACCCTACCTCATTACCTTTTATAATATTGTAAGACCCTCCCCAGCTCAGATTGCCTATCCCCCTTCATTATTTTATTTTTCTCTGTAGACTCTGTCTTTATCCAAGTATGTTTTATTCATACTTTGACCCTTTCTTACTAGAAAAGTAAGTATTTCTATGACTTATTACTAGTAAGTAAGTGCATTTGTTACATTGGTAAACATGCTATATAGTAAGTATTTCTTACATGCTCTTACGGAGCATGACTTGTGTTCTTTTTTGTTTATTGCTGTATACCCAGCTTCTAGAACTATGTCTGGCAGATAGTAGCTACTCAATCTAAAAAAATCATTAACTGTTTAAGAAATGAATACAATAGTTGCTTAGTAGACATTTGTTCGATGAAATTTGAGGATGCCACCAAAGAATTAATAATTACTAGAAGGCTAATGAATGGTTAGTTCCTCCTGTAATAATTTTAGCATGTGAAAGTCAGCATAATATAAGCAGTGGAGCTTCTGAAAACTGAGCCCTACATTACAGAGTCACCATTCACTATTAGCTTTGGCATTTTATTTATGCTTTCTAAGCTTCTGTGTCTAATGATATCTCTATGTGTCAAATGATATCTAAATTATATTATTATAACAAAATAGAAATATATATAAAGTACCTGCCCATGTACCCAGCACATAGTAGGCTGTCGTACTGAGTATGGTGGTTATTTTGGACATAAATGAAGCCAATTCAAGAAATAGTAAAAAGCTGTAAGTGTAGAATATAAAATCAAGGCTTTTTTGCAAAATACATGCAAGACAAATGTAAGCTTTTTTTTTTTTAATAGAATTTCTCACCAAAGCCCAACTCTTCTGAATACTTTTCTATTATGAATTGTTGGTCTCCATGTTTTCCCAGAGTACGGTCCTGTGTTTGCTCCATCAAGAGCATTGGTGGAGAAGCATTTCCTAAAATTATAACCCGAAATTTCCCTATGTTTCCTTCCAAATGTTTAACATGTGCTGTGCAAATTTTATGGTGCATTTCTTGTTCAGAAAATGTCAACTATTTCACAAATCCACTTAGCTGAAAATGACTGTAAACTGCATGCTAGTTCAGAGATAAAAAATTTGAAAAATAAAATAATAAACATAACTAATTTATGCTCAAAATAGAATATAATTAAGATTAAACTTATGTTTTTAAAATATTTCTAATAAACAGGGACTTCGTTTTTTTTTTCTATTTCATTGTCTCAGATGTATTTTTTAAAAAATGTTCCCTTGTGCCTTTGGTGATACTAAACCAAATATATTTTAACAACACATTTTTAAGGCATCTAAAGTAAACTAACTTTAAGTCTGATAGAAAGACCTGAATATCTTGGAGTTAATTAACAGCCTTGACTGGTGTTATTCAATGTACAAGCTCTGTTTAAAGTTTATAATTTCAGGGAAGCCCAAGAGAACAAGTACAATTCTTGATAAAGACAAAACACAGATTTGCAAAGATTTTCTTAGCAGAAAAAAAAAAAGCCAAACACAGAACCAAGAATGTGGAGATTCATAGAAGGTGGTTACTTCTATGAATTTCTACCCTTTTCCTAATTTGATTTAGAGAATTTGTGAGTCTCAAAGAGGTAGAGAGACAGGTGATTGCTTGTGGGATAAAGTGTAGGTCCACATTCACCACAATTTTGGAAGCTGTAAGTGGAGATGAAGAAAATGAGTAACACCTATCCTTAATTTGAGTAAGAAAACAGGAATATAATATATGCAGCACTTAGATAAAGAACATTTATAATGAGGATATTGAGTGCTCAGAGGCTGCCTTTTTAATATAGGTATTTCTATTGTACTTGCGATGCAGAAATTGAAAATAATTCTGTAAAGTAAATGTCCTTTTCATTTCCCCTTGCCTTCAGTCTTTCAATAAATTAAGACATAATTATTAAATGTCAACTACTCCTAGATGCTGAACACACATAAAAATAATTCATAGAACTTTCAATACCTTTACGCTTTAAAGTTTTTCATCATCAATAGTTCAAGAGCAATATTTAACTCATGGAATCCAAATTGTAAAAAATCCCACGTATTAAGTTGATCTGTGCACCACTTCACAGGTCATATTCTTTTTTTTTTTTTGAGACGGAGTCTTGCTCTGTCGCCCAGGCTGGAGTGCTGTGGCCGGATCTCAGCTCACTGCAAGCTCCGCCTCCCGGGTTCCCGCCATTCTCCTGCCTCAGCCTCCCGAGTAGCTGGGACTACAGGCGCCCGCCACCTCGCCCGGCTAGTTTTTTTTTTGTGTTTTTTAGTAGAGACGGGGTTTCACCGTGTTAGCCAGGATGGTCTCGATCTCCTGACCTCGTGATCTGCCCGTCTCGGCCTCCCAAAGTGCTGGGATTACAGGCTTGAGCCACAGGTCATATTCTTTAACTCAGGAAAGAGAAAATGTTGATGAAATGTATATTTAATTGTAATGTATTTATTGCTTGATTGGGTCATTTTTTCTCTTGCTCTCTTTAAGGATATAAATAAGTGCAAGGTATGCCTCAGACAGCCATTTGTAGACCCTGATAGGGTAAACTGATAGTAATATTTGTTTAAAAGATATGAATGATATTCTTTCACTAGAAACTCCCTTTTTCTGTAAATAGCTGAGAGCATTATTCTATGAGCTGTAAATGCATTCCCTTCAAAAACATGTCAGTCTTGAATTGGATAATCCATCTTTGGTGCATATTAGAAATGCAATGGGGAAATGAGTACAAGCAGATGCTATTGCCTTGGATAAGCACACATACAAGTAAGCAAATAAAATAATTTCAGCATGTAGGTATAAAAGATAAAATATATTTAATTATCTCCAACTAATGCATCCTACTATGTAAATTATTGCAAATCTATGAAGGCAATGCCATATGTTAGTACAGAGGTCATATATTAGTACAAGGATTAGGAAACATCTCTGCATTTTGTTTAGCTGGTAATGGAATACAGCTTATGATGCACCCATTATATACTGGAATTATTCCAGTTAATTTCAGTATCTTTGAGAATTTTCACTGACATAAGCCACACAATCTTCAGGTAAATAGCCACAGTTAGAATAATGAAGCCGGTTTATTTTAGTATAGATTCAGGGTCCAAAATAATCTTATCTGCCTTTACCAAATTCTAAAGTTACTACTGATAAATTTGGTTCAAAACGTCTAATAAACTATTTAAATAGGCTGTCTACTACCAAGAATTATCATCAGTGATTGCTCATCCTAACCTAAAGTTGATGATTAGATTTTAAAAGTGACATCTTTTTCTTATGAAATTTCTCTTTTTATACAAAATCTCTCCCGGTGTCTAAAAACTTTCCACTAAGCCCTGGAATAGAAAACATTCTTGCACGGTGTCTTCTAAGCTGTGATTCATGAACAAGGTCGTTATCCTCAGTCCAAATAGCTCACACTTAAGTGATTCTAAGAGTTGCTTGGATTTGTCCATGTGTGCAGAAATGGATTAGAGACCCAGGCAGGCCCTACAAGGCCTACAGGGCCTTACTTGATGTCCTGATATCCATTTCTGTATACATGATCCCTGGAAGCAAGGGGCATTTTAGTGGCCCTTAAAGAAAGGACATCTGAACCAAGTCATTAGTGATGTTGGCTTAAAGCCAAAATGTCCCCACATAAAGTTGAGTCTGATGGGCATGTTGTGTCATGTGTAAACTGAGAAAGCAAAGGAAACTTGCCCACAATGGGAGGAAATTTGAGTAGGTGCCTGGAGAGAAGCAGAGAAGAGGGAGATGCAGAAAGGGACATAAGTATCATAAGTGCAAATGCATGCACTTCTCATGCATTTGCTTGTGGTTCGTTGCTTTTTTGTTGGTACTATAAAACCACTTTATACTAATAATGAGCCTTTCATTTGTTACTTCAGTTAGTTTGATGGGCTTATGTTCAAGCATTTAAAAAACAAAATTAAACAGAATTATTGATATGGTTAAAATTATTTGCTTTCTCTTTGTAGGTGAGAAAAATAAGTTAGTGAATCAACTAAATTTATTTAAAATGTTAGTGGAAGCAAACTAACTTTGCTGTCTCTTTTGTAGGATATAAAGGAATGTATTTCATTATTAGCTCCCAAAATCTAGGAATCCTGGAGATTACAATTAAATATTGATGAAAGATGCCATTTTTTCAGGTACCACAGAAACACATACACAGTATAAAAAAAAGTTTTCTCATAAATGAAATATGAAAGCATTTTAAATGCTTAGTCTCTATTTTCTAAGTTGTCATGCAATATGATCACAGCATATTTTCATTTGTTTTAAGAAATGAAATACTCAAGAAAATGAGGAAGGGCAACAGAGCAAATTACCTAATTTATTTTAATACAGATGAAACAACAGTGTGATATTCAAAGAGAAGAAAGATGAAATTCTTCTTTTCTTTGCACAACGGTGTTTTGTGGGGATTGGTAGTGACTAGATTTCCTGTTCGTCGGTGTGTCTACTCAAGATTGTTATCTCATTCATGTCCGTCATTTTTGAAGCATCCTGATGTTTGATAACCAATTGTTCCCATTTTAAAAAATCAACAATTTAAGGTCAAATAGTTTTTCTTGCACTTTACCTTCTTTGGTGGTATTAGTTGCCAGATGATAACCTTGAACACTCTTGACAAATAATCTGTATCGACAATCTGAATACATCTCTTTTGGACACATTAATCTAGGGACCAGTACACTAAGCTCCCAACCCTCTTCTCAGGTGTCTTGTTCCCATTAACTGACGAAGGTAGCTTCATGAGACCGGAGGAAAAAAAATTTCACTATAGTATCCCCTGCTTGAGAGTTTAGTTTAAGTCTTCAAACAAAAATTTTTATATATAAAAATATATATGTAATACTCATATATGTATATATGTGTATATATACATATATATTTATAGAAACAAAAACACTAATGTGAATATTACTTTTCGTTCTTTCTCTACATATTTGTCACATCCACTAATTTTGACAAATAATTACATACTGCATTGTATGTGTGAAATTTACTCCTAAATTAAGTTAGGTTAGGAAGAATTTTTTACTTCATGTCTTTTATTGTTGTTATAATAAACCCTCCATAGGTAATAATATGTTTAACCATACTAGATTAGGTCAGTGCTGAATGAATAAAGGAGTCCATGTATGCTTGGTAATACCATACCTTTTCTTATGCTGCTATGTTTCTTTCAAATTCTTTCTTTACTTTTTCCTCTAATGATTTACTTAATTTTAAGAATGGGAATATAAATACTATATGCCACATATTATGAATATGTAATGTATTATAATGCTTACAAAGACTAATTATTTGATAATCTATTGGTGGATTTGAAAAATATAAGTAGATACATTATCATACTTAAAGTGTAATAGGCTAAGTTAATGATAATAAATATGATTATTTTTAGATATTACTGTTAAGGCACTCAGTCCCAAAATTGTTGTGATTTATTTCTTAACTTCTTTCATCCCCATGTGTTAAGTTTAATGAGGTATAGTTTACCCAGAATGAAATTTGTAAGTCTTAAGTATATCTTTTGATCAATTTTGACATACATACATCAATTTTGACATACATATGTGTGTGTGTATATATATGTATATTTAACTTGACTCTTACTAAGAACATTTTATCACCCCAGAAGTTCCTTTATACCATTGCCCATTGAATTACTCCCTCAAAGTGACCAATGATATGATTCCCATCACAATAGATTGATTTTGCCTGTTTTAAAACTTCATAGAAATGAAATGATAAAAGATGTTTTCTGTATTGCCTAGCTTTGTTCACTCAGCATATTTTTGAGAATAACCCATGTTAACTATCCCAGTAGTTCATTCATTTTAATGCTGAGTATTATTTCATGGCATGAAAGTATTATAGTTTATTCATTGTTCTTAATAGCCATCTGGGCTGTTTCCAGTTTGCCTGTTATGAGTAAAACTGCTATTAGCATAGGCATGCAAGGCTTTTAGTGGAACATGTTTTCACTCTGTCTAAAAAAAATACATAAAAGTTTCTAGGACATTGAGTAGATGTGTGTTTACATTTTTAATAACATGCCAAACAATTTACAAATATACATTTTTACACTGTCAAAAACAATGTCTGACAGTTCCAGTTACAGCATGTCCTTGCCAACATTTAATGCTGTCTAGGTTTTGTTTTAGCAATCCTAGTAGGTATATATAGTATATCATGGTAATTTTAATTCCATCTCCCTAATGGCTAGGATTGCTTATTGGCCATTTAGATATCTTCTCTTGTGAAATGTCTATTAAGGCCTTTGGTCTGTATTATTGGATTGTCTTTATATTACTCAGTTGCAGAAATTCTTTATATATTCCAAATAAAAATATTTTATCAAATATATGTAATTTAGATATTTTTCTCAGTCTTGACTTGCCTATTTATTTTTTAATGGTACCATTTGATAGGCTGACATTTTTAATTTTATGAAGTTAGTTTATCATTTTATTCCCTATGGTTAGTGCTTTCAATACCTGCCTTTAAAAACATTTGCCTCTCCCAAGGTCATGAAGGCATTCTTTAATGTTTTCTTCTATGAGCTTTATAGCACTAACATTTGCATTTAGGTCTATTTTTCATCTCAAATTAAATTTTATATAGGGTATGAAGAACTGAAGGTCATTTTTTACAATACAGATTTCCAGTTGCTCAAGCACTATTCTTTGAAGACTGTTTATTTTCTCCATTAAATTGATTTGATCTCATAATAAAAACTAATTTCATTTGTTATGTGTGAATCTATGTCTGGACACCATTATTTCACTTGATCTGCTTTGTCTTACACTATCTTGAATACTGGAAGTACAGAGTAAGCCTTAGAATCAGATACTTTCTTCAACTTTGTTCTTCATTTCCTTTTTTTTTTTTTTTTTTTTAACTTTTAAGTTCATGGGTACATGTGCAGGTTTGTTACGTAGGTAACTGTGTATCATGGGTGTTTGTTGTACAGATTATTTCATCACCCAGGTATTAAGCTTTGTACTCATTAACTGGTTTTCTCAATCTTCTCCATCCTCCAACCCTCCTCCTATTGGCTCCAGTATCTGTGTTCCCCTCTGTGTGTCTATGTGTTCTCATAATTTAGCTCCCACTTACATGTGAGAACATGCAGTATTTGGTTTTCTATTCCTGCCTTGGTTTGCTAAGGATAATGGTCTCCAGCTTCATCCGTGTATATGTAAAGGACATGATCTCATTCTTTTTCATGGCTGCATAGTGTTCCATGGTGTGTATATACCACATTTTCTTTATCCAATGTGTAATTGATGGGAATTTAGGTTGATTCCATGTCTTTGTGACTAGTCCTGCAATGAACATATGCATGCATGTGTTTTTATAATAGAATTATTTATATTCCTTTGGGTATATACCCAGTAATCGAATTGCTGGGTCAAATGGTATTTCTATCTTTACGTCTTTGAGAAATCACCACATTGTCTTCCACAATGTTTAAACCAATTTACACTCCACAAACAGTGTATTAGCACGCCTTTTTCTCCATAACTTCACCAGCATCTGTTATTTTTGTTTTTTTTTTTTTTGTTTTTTTCTTAGATGGAGTCTCACTCTTTCACCAGACTGGAGTGCAGTGACACAATCTCAGCTCACTGCAACCTCCGACTCTGTGGTTCAAGTGATTCTCTTGCCTCAGCCTCCTGAGTAGCTGGGATGACAGGCATGTGGCACCACACCCAGCTAATTTTTTGTATTTTTAGTAGAGACAGGGTTTCACCATGTTAACCAGGATGCTCTTGATCTCCTGACCTTGTGATCCACCTGCCTCAGCCTCCCAAAGTGCTGGGATTACAGGCATGAGCCACTACACCCAGCCTTTTTTTTTAAACAGCCATTTTCACTTGTGTGAGATGGTGTCTCATTGTGGTTTTAATTTACATTTCTCTAATAATGATGTTGAGCTTTCTTCCATGTGATTGTCAGCCACATGTATATATTCTTTTGAAAAGTGTCTGTTCATGTACTTTGCCCACTTTTTAAAACGGGTTGTTTTTCTCTTATAAATTTGTTTGTTTCTTGTAGATGCTGGATATTAGACTTTTGTTAGATGCATAGTTTGCAAAAATTTCCTCACATTCTGTAGGTTGTCTGTTTACTCCGTTGATAGTTTCTTTTGCTGTGCAGAAGCTCTTTAGTTTAATTAGATCTCATATGTCAATTTTTGTAATTGCCTCTGGTGTCATCATTATGAAATCTTTGTCTGTGCCTGTGTCCTGAGTGGTATTGCCTAGGTTGTATTCCAGAATTTTATAGTTGTGGGTTTTACATTTAAGTCTTTAATACATCTTAAGTTAATTTTTGCATGTGATGTAAGAAAGGGATCCAGGTTCAGTATTCTGTACATGGCTAGTCAGTTATCTCACAATCATTGATTGAACAGGGAATCTTTTCCCCATATCTTGTTTCTGTAAGGTTTGTTGAAGACCAGATAGTTGTGGGTGTGCAGCCTTATTCCTAGGTTCTGTATTCTGTTTCATTGATCTATGTGCCTGTTTTTGTACCAGTGCCATGCTGTTTTAGTTACTGTAGCCCTGTAGTGTACTTTGAAGTCAGGGAGAATGATGCCTCCAGCTTTGTTCTTTTTGCTTAGGATTCCTTGACTATTTGGGCTGTCTTGGGGTTCTGTGTGAATTTTAAAATGGTTTTCTCTAGTTATTTGAAGGATGTCATTGGGAGTTTAACAGAAATAACGTTGAACCTATAAATTGTATGACCATTTTAATGATATCAATTTTTCCTATCCAGGAGCATGGAATGTTTTTCCATTTGTTTGTGTCATCTCCAATTTCCTTGTGCAGTGATTTGTAGTTCTCCTTGCAGATATCTTTCACCTCACTAGTTAACTGTATTCCTAGGAATCATATTCTTTTTGAGGCAATTGTGAATGGGAGTTCATTTGTGATTTGGCTCTTGACTTGACTGTTGTTGATGTGTAGGAATGTTAGTGAATTTTGCACATTGATTGTGTATCCTGAGACTTTGCTAAAGTTGTCGTTTATCATCTTCAGAATCTTTTCGGAAGTCACTATGGGGTTTTCTAGATATAGAATTATGTTGCCTGCAAACAGGGATGGGTTAGCATCCTGTCTTCCTACTTGGATGCACTTTATTTCTTTCTCTTGCCTGATTGCCATGTCCAAGATTTCAATACTATATTGAAGAGGAATGGTGAGAGAGGGAATAGCTGTCTTGTGCTAGCTTTTAAGATGAATGTTTCCAGTTTTTGCCCATCTAATGTGATGTTGGCTCTGGGTTTGCCATTGATGACTCATTATTTTTAGATATGTTCCTTCAATGCCTACTTACTTGAGAGTTTTTAACACGAAGGGGTGTTGAGTGTTATCAAAAGCCTTTCCTGTATCTATTGAGATAAAAATCACATTTATTGATTTGCATATGTTGCACCAACTTTGCATCCTAGGGATAAAGCCTACTTGATTGTGGGGGACAAGATTTTTGATGTGTTGCTGGATTCAGTTTGCCAGTATTTTATTAGGGATTTTTGCATCCATCTTCAACACGGATATTGGCCTGCGGTTTTCTTGATTTGTTGTATCTCTGCCAGGTTTGGGTATCAGGACGATGCTGACCTCATAGAATGAGCTAGGGAGGAGTCCCTCCTCCTCAATTTTGGAATAGTTTCAGTAGGAATGGTCCCAGCTTTTCTTTTTACATCTGGTAGAATTCAACTATGAATGCCTCTGATCCTGGGCTTTTTTTGGTAGTAGGCTATTTATTACTGCCTCAATTTCAGAGCTCATTATTGGTCTGTTCAGAGATTTAATTTCTTCCTGGTTCGGTCATGGGATGGTATACGTGTCCAGGAATTTATCCATTTTCTAGATTTTCTGGTTTATGTGGGTAGAGGTGTTCATAATATTCTCTGATCGTTGGTTGTATTTCTGTGGGGTCAGTGGTAATGTCCCCCTTGTTGCTTCTGATTGTGTTTATTAAAATCTTCCCTCTTTTCTTATTAGTCTAGCTAGAGGTCTATATATTTTATTTTTTATTTTTTCAGAAAAGTCCCCACAACTCCTGGATTATTTGCTATTTGAATTTTTGTTTTGTTTTGTTTTGGGGACTCAACCTCCTTCAGTTCAGCTCTGATTTTGGTTATTCTTGTCTTTTGCCAGCTTTAAGATTTGCTTGCTTTTGGTTCTCTAGTTCTCCTAGTTGTGATGTTAGGATGTTTGTTAACTTGAGATCTTTCTAACTTTTTGATTTGGGCACTAAATGTGGTATAAATTTCCCCTTAACACTGCCTTAGCTGTGTTCCGGAGATTCTGGCATGTTGTATCTTTATTCTCATTAGTTTCCAATATCTTGTTAATTTCTGCCTTAATTTCATTGTTTACTCAAAAGTCATTTAGGAGCAGGTTATTCAATTTTCATGTAATTGTATGGTTTTTAGTGAATTTCTTGTCTTGAGTTCTAATTTGATTGTGCTCTGGTTAAATAAATTGTATGATTTTAGTTATTTTGCATTTGCTGAGGAGTTTTTACTTCTGATTATGTGATCAGTTATAGAATATGTGTCATGTGGTGATAAGAAGAATGTATATTTTGTTGTGTTTGGGTGGAGCGTTCTATAGATATCAAGTCCATTTAACCCAGTGCTGAGTTTAGGTCCTGTGTATCTTTGTTAATTTTCTGTCTTGATGATCTGTCTAATACTGTCAGTGGGTTGTTAAAGTAGACCACTGTTATTGTGTGGGAGTCTAAGTCTCTTTGTAGGTCTTTAAATGCTCAATGAACTTCATTACTATCCATTTTCTGAATTTTATTTCTGTCATCTCAGCCATCTTAGCCCAGTTCCAAACCCCTGCTGGAAAGGTGATGTGTTTGTTTGGAGGAAAGAAGGCACGCTGGCTTGTTGAGTTTTCAGTATTCTTGCACAGTCTCTTTTTCATCTTTGTGGGCTTATCTACCTTCAATCTTTGAGGGTGCTGACCTTTGGATTGTTGCTTTATCTTTTATCCTATTTGATGACCTTGAGGCTTTGATTGTGGTATAAGGTGGATTCAACCAACTTGCTGCATTCCTGGGAAGTTTTAGGGAGCCAACACTCAGCTCCCAGCTGCTGGACTGTGTACTCTAACTCTGGGAGACTTGTATTGGGCCCCGTCTTTGTTTTCTGGCTCTTTGAGGTTTGGAGTCCACTGTCCTGGGGAAGCCAATGTGTGGCAGCTGCAGCAGAGTGTCCATAGATACAGGAGTGCCTGCCACCCTGCAGGCATTCGCTAAACTGGAGGAGACAAAGCGGCTGAGATAGCACCAGAAGTCCCCTTCTGGAGACTGTGTACCCAGTTGTGCTGGTGGTGGTGTTGGTTTGGGGTTGAATGCTGGCCAGTGTGAGTCTGGGTGCCTTCTCTATGATCCCAAAGCAGGAGTGATCAGTTAGGGTATGGGAGGATCAGTTGTTCTCTGTGCAGTGTTAGTGCAAAGGTGGGGCACAGGCAGGGGCGGGGCTTGCTGGCTCTGTGACCTCCAATGTTCTATCTAAAATGGCAGTCAGCACAGGGAGTATGGGCAGATTGCATTATGGATTACTGGCAGGGAAAGTAAAGCAAAACCCACCTGTGCAGAAAAGTGCCAGCAACGTGATGTGGGGAGTTGCTGTGGGCAGAGAGGAAGCAACAGTATGGGGAGGGAGCATCCAGGCTGGTGTATGGCTCTAGGAGCTGCCTCACTGGAGCTGTCTACCAGTCAGGTACGGTCCACCAGCACAGAAGCTATGGTATGGGGCCCCAGGGTACCTAGGACTGCTCTGTAAGCCCTGTAAGCACCACTTCTCTAAGCAGCTCTCCCTGCCGCTCCAAGTGTCCGTGATAGTTGAGAGGTCCCCTACTACCAGGATTCCAGAGGGTTTTGGTGAGAGTGGATTGCTCCTTACCAGTTTAACTTACCCATTCCCCTGGAGCGGTTGTATTTTCTAAATGAGTCCCAGTTCAGTAGCCCATGCAGAGTTCCCAGCTTTCTCCTCTTTCTGTCCAGCTTCTGTGTCTTCCGTCTGTCCACTCTAGGTGTCTTCCCTCTGAAGATCTGTTAAAAGCATGGAAGACATCCCGGTCCCTTGTGGACCCTGTTTGTTCCACTTATCTGCTTCTAGTCAGCCATCTTTCCCTTATGTTCTTCACTTTCAAGAGCTGTTTCAGTTATTCTTAATTTATATAAAATTTTTAGAATACTTGTCATGATGCATAGAAAAAAGTTTGCAAAAATTTTTATTGAGATTATATTAAACTCTTAGATCAATTTGCAAATAATTTACATCTTAATACTGAATCTTCCAGTCCTACACATTTTATATCTTTAGATGTATTTAGATTTTTAAATTAAAAAAATCAAGAATGGGCTGGGTGTGATGGCTCATACCTATAATCCCCAACTTTGAGAGATCTTCCCAAAAAAGACAGAGGCGAAAACTGAAAGAAAATCAACGGAACACCAGCAACCAAACATGGAAGAAATAGAGATTTTGAGGAACTTAGAAAATGAAATCTCCCCAAATCCATTGATGTTCTTAAATAGAAAATGCAATTTATTGCATTCGTAAAATAAGATCAGAAAGCTATGATTTTCTTTTCAAGAAATGGTGTACAGGCTGGCCACAGTGGCTCACACCTATAATCCCAACACACTGGGAGGCTGAGGTGGCAGATCACTTGAGCCCAGGAATTCAAGAGCAGTCAGGACAACATGGTGAAACACTGTCTCTGCAGAAAATTCAAAAATTCACCAGGTGGGGTGGCATGCATGTGTAGTCCCAGCTACTTGGGAGGCTGAGGTGGGAGGATTGCTTGAGCATGAGAGGTTGAGGCTGCAGTGAACTGTGACTGTGTTACTGTGCTCCAGCCTGAGGGACAGAGCAAGACCTTGTATCAAATAAATAAATAAATAAATAAATAAATAAATAAATAAAGTAGGTAAGTAAATGAAACAGGAACCACACACAAACTAAGGACCAGAAAACAAAATGGCTTAAATCTGTTCAGTAATAGCCAGATAGCATTGCAATGATTTCAAAATTTTAACTGAAAGTGATTTCCAATCTATACTTCTATACTCTAACAAACTCTAATAAAAATGATGAGACATTGTATTGGGCCCCATCTTTATTTTCTGGCTGCTTGAAGTTTGGAGTCCACTGTCCTCGGGGAGCCCATGTGTGGCAGCTGCAGCAGAGTGCCTGAGGATACAGGGGTGCCTGCCTCCCTGCATGCATTCACTACACTGGAGGAGACAAAACAGCTGAGGTAGCACCAGTAAGGCCCCTTCCGGAGACTATGTGAACAGTTGTACTGGCGGTGGTGTTGGCTTGGGGTTGGATGCTGGCCACTGTGAGTCTGGGTTTATTCAGACATTTTCTTATCATCTGAATTCTCAAGAAATGCATCTCCCATGGACTGTTTCTCTGGGAGTCATATAGAGATATGTTCCATAAATATGAGGGAGTAATCTAAGAAACAGAGAATATGATACATTAGAAAAGAGGGTTTCAAAATAGCAGAAATTTAAGAAAAATCTCCAGGATAGAAGTTAAATACTACATTACAATGACAACTATGAACTAGGTTGAAAAAAAAAAAAAAAAGGCAAGCAGCTCAGATTGCAGCAACTCAGAAGATGAAATAGATTATCTGACATATTTGGATATTCTTAGTGAATATTTAGGCAGTTTGGAGTTGAATTAGTAATATGTATACAGGAAACTAAGCAAATATAATAAAACTATTACTAGTTGGGAAGGAAGACAAAATGCAGAAAAGAAAAAGTAATCGTGCATACAATATGACTGCATTTTGAAGGGTGTTGACATAACATGTAAACATCTAATAGTACTCTAACAAAATTACCATGTGAAAACATCAAAAGTATAGGACAATTAAACTGACTTATGAGTTAGATGGAGGTAATGTGGTGGTGGAGTGAGTTAATAATGCTTGAAATAGGCAAAATCTAAAAGTAGCAATTTAAGTGTGTCATTTGTAAATATAATGGTAATGCTTCAAGTATAAATTAAAAGTTGAGATTGTCTGCCTCCAGAAAGAGGAAAATGGGGAAGGGGAGAATAAGGAGAAGAACATTTTTTTGGTTACAAGTTAGACTACTTAAACTATGTGCATGCATACTTTGGTTTTAAAAATATAATCTCTGTTAGAATCTTGACCAGAGGCAAAATGAAGATACTAATATGAATCGGCTGAATTTGTTTCCTTCTAAATTAACATCTATAGTTTTAAGAGTTGGGGAATGAATGCTTTTATTTCAGAAATGCATCAATCTTACTTGCACAGTCTCTTAACACCTAGAATTTCTCTGGCCTCATCAGTTCCTAAAATCATTTAGACTGGCTAAGAGCTGTCATACAATCTCCTAACATGTCTTGGACTTCAATTTCCTTATAGCCATGTTAGTTGCAGACATTTTGTTCTTAATATTATTGTTCATTATAAAGAAACAAACTGGAATTGAGGGGGCACAATTTTCTCTGTAATTTATTTATATCTGTAGAGGAATTATCTACTTCCCCTAACTCTGTGAATAACAAGCAAAGTATTTGATCATTCAACATTTTTGAAAGCCTCATTGAAAATATTTTTAAGGCTCTCCCTGACTTCATGCCCTTTCTTTAATCTTTTAAACACATTTTTATCTATTCAATATTCAATCCTTTCAGAAAGTTCTGTGTAGTGGCACTGATAATTGTCTTCTTCAATGTTCTCATATACAATTATATTTTAAAATTTTGGGTTCTTTTTCTGTTGTGTGTGTGTGTGTGTGTGTGTGTGTGTTTATATGTGGGATTCAAATTAACCTAGATACTCCATTAAGAATCTTGTGTTTCCTCCTTTCTCCTTTTGTAGCAGATGCTCTTTGTATTAGTCAGCTCTAGCTGTTATAACAAAATGCCATAGACTGTTGGCTTAAGCAACAGACACATATTTCTCACAGTTCTAGAGACTGGGAAGTCCAAGATCAGGGTGGCAGCATAGTCAGGTTCTGATGAAGTTCTTCTTCCTGGTTTGCAAATAACTGTGTTGTTGTTGTAGTTGTTATATCCTCACATGGTGGTTCTAGAGAGCTCTAATCTCTTCATCTTATAAGTACACTCATCCCATAATGAGGCCCCAACCTCATGACTTCATCTAAACCTAATCACTTCCCAAAGGCCCCATCTCCAAATACTATCACCTTGAAAGTTAGGGCTGTTATACATGAATTTGGGGGATGCGGGGACGCAAAGATTCATTCCATAATGGTTTTTATTTTATTTCTGGTAATTTTGTCATAATTTGATTTTTTGGGAACTTCTAATATTTTGAGCTGCTTTCCTTTAAAATTCAAAGTAATCAGGCATATTCTAAGGCCAGATAGGGCAGAATTGTCACAGATATCAATTTTAGTAAATCCATCACTAAGATTATAACACCATTAGCCTTGTGGCTCTCAACATGGCTTCACATTAAAAGCACCTAGGGAGCTTTTAAAAATGGTCATGCCCTGCTCTATCTCAGACTAATTGCATCACAGATGCCAGGGGTGGGGCTCAGGCATCAGTATAACAGCATTGAGAATCACCTATGAAAACTTTAAAATTCCGAATACTTAGATTTCATCCTTAATAATTCTAAATTAGATTTGCATGAAGTATGAGCATCAGACTGAGAGTCAAATGTTAACATGTGTTAGAAGAATCAAAGGGTGGGGTTAAATTAATCTGGGAAACAAGAGAATTGATATTAATAATTTTATCACTTTTGTTTATATGGTTCATATGAAACCAAAGGTAAGAAAAACCCAAGTCTTCAAATTTATTTGTTGTATTCAGTATTTAATATTAAAATTACATACAAATGTAATTTAAATCACAAAATCATGTTTGGGTTTGCAGTCTCCAAATTTACTCACCAAGTAGAAAGAAGAGGACTCACCAGTATTCGTCTTTTTGTCTAACTCTGCACGAGGTCTTCTTGATCCAAGGGTTCTTGAATGACACTGCCATGGAATTAACCTAGAGATATAAGGAGAATAGTTCATGCTGCCAAACTGTTAGGATATAGAGTCTGTAGCATGAATTCCTAAATAATTGATTATGTCTTCTGAACTTAGGGTTGGAGAAACTATTATGACAAATAACCAGGTACTCTCTAGTTCTAGGGAATGAAGGTTTATAACATAAAATGATAAATATCACCCCAATTTCTTTCCTAAGAGCATCTTTTTTATCTTTAGGCTCTAGTGACATCAGAAATTCAACAAAAGTGTTTTAATAATTTACATCAATGAACTGATGTGGGCAAGATTTTTTTTAAAATCAGGTTTTAAACTATATATCTTAGTTGGATTATCTCACCCATCCTTACCTGGAACACTTAGAAGAGGAAGTTTGTTTTGAAATGGAGTTTACACTTATCTTATTTAAGGCCCATTTCTTTTAAAGAACATTTCTGACAGATGAACAACTGATCTTAATTCTCTTGCATGTGAAAAACTCCTTTCAACCTACTTCCGCTCTATTTTGGGAAGAAATTTTTGAAGGCCATAATATAAAGATGTGATGATAAATCAGTACTGAACAAAGACAGTTAAGAAGATAGAAATTTTTATGATCAAGTAGAACTGGATGTAAAACAAAATAAATGAGATAAGAAAATAACATATCCATAGAAATATAAGTAGAAATATGGGTGGTGATAAAACAAATCAGGAGTTAACCCAACTTCTTTGTAGGAATCGAAGTAAGGGAGGGTTAGAGAGAAGTTCTGATGAACTGTGAGGTATGAGATATTGCAAGTGGAATAAGTAAGGAAAGAAATTTCAATAAATCCTACGATGGGTCACAGAGTGAATCAGTCGTCTTGAGATTTGTTCAGGAGATGCCAATAATGAGAGACATTTCTATCATGTTTTGTTGCTGATATGTGCTAGTTTTTTCAACCTTTTAAAAAACATTTGTTCATCGGTATTGAGATATACTCTAAACAGTATAGTGTACAAAATACACTAGTGTAAGTCTACATGTCAGTAAATTTTACATGTTTATACACTAATGTAAACATGAACAAGAGCAAGATATATAATACTTCCTGAAACCCATAAAGTTACCTAGCATTCTTTCCCAATCAGTGGTATTCTATTAAAGTTAATTGGTGTATTTTGGTTGTGACTTTCTTTTACTGTCAATTAGTTGGGCAAGTTCTTGGCTTTTGTACAAATTTAATGATGCAGTAAGTACTCTTTGTGCAGCTTCTTAAGCTCAACAAAATGTTGATACATAATCTATGTGGTTGAATGTAGAGTGCATTACTTTTACTGCTGTTTGGTAATTCATGGTTTGAAAATATCACGTTTTTATTCATTTTCCTTTTGATAAATATTTGGATTGTTTACCACTTGGGACTGTTGAGATTAGGGTGTTATGAAGATTTTATACAAATCTTCCTATGATCATATATTTTCATTTAAAATATTCATATACTTCATTTAAATTGAGAATATAATTAGAAATGGAATTTCTGTTTCAGTTGTTCTGAAATGACAACAGTTAATGTAGTCAGACTTTTCATATATAGCTATTCTTTTGGGTGTTCAGTGTTATCTCACTGGGAGCTTTTATTTGCATTTTCTTGGCAATGTGCAGCATTTTTCTACATGCTTATTTGGATATCTACTTTTATAAAATATCTGCTCTCGTCTTATCTTTCATATATATGAAATACATATATTCATACTTATTGAATTAGATGTCTACAAGTTCTTATCAGACATTATATATTATGAAAGCCTTTTCTCAATGTGTGAGTTGTCTTTTACTCCTTTAATTATACATTTGATTTAAAAGTTTTAATCCCATTAAAATTCAATTTATAAATTATTCAATAATTAATGTTTTGTGTCAAATTTAGTACAATTTTTTCTACACTAAGTCATGAAGATATGTTTCTATGTTTTCTTCTAGAATACTAGTTGCTTTACCTTTTGTATTTGGGCCTGTGCTCCAACTCAAATTAATTAGATGAGTGTTATAATACACAGGCAAGGTTCATTTTAAAAATTAATATTCAATTGCCACAGCATCGTTTCTTGAAAAATTACTGTGATGTTTTTGTTACAAGTTAAAGGACATTTTATTTGAGAGTCTATTTTTGGACTTTTGTTCCAGTATTATTCATATCATTGCACAAATACCCTATCATCCTAATTACTTTAATTCTATAATGAGTCACAATTGGATAGTATCGGTGACTTTTCCTTTTCTAGAAGTTTATCTTGGATATGGCAAGTCCTTCAATTTTCTATATGACTTTTAAAGTATTTTATGTTTCCACATACAAAAAAAGCTTGCTGGTTTGTTGCTTGGAATTGTATTGAATCTATAGTTGAATTTGAAAATAATTTATTTCTTAACAATAATGGATCTTTCTAAATATGAGTAAAGTATATATCATTAATTATTATATCCTGCTTTAGTTTCTTTCAATAATGATTTGAAGTGTCCAGTTTGTAGTAATTCACATGTTTTATTAGATTTATATACAGACACAATAATGTTGATTTTTTTTTATATGATATTTTTATGTTAACTCTACTTTTGAATAGCTTTTTGGTAATACCTTGAAATGCAATTGATTTTTGCATATTGACCTTCATTCAAGTGATTATGTTAAATCCACCAGTTATTTAGAATAGCTTGATATTTGTTAGTTTTGAGTACTCTGCGCATAAAATTATGTCACTTGCAAAAAAAAAAAAAAAGTCAGTTTACTCCTTTCTCTTTCTTTGTACTTAACATTTCTTTTTCTTGCCTTATGATATAGGTAACATTATGAGTGTAAGGCAAAAAAGAAGTTATCACAATAGATATCCTCATATTGAGGAAAGTTTTTAACATTTTAACATTAAGAAGGATGTTAGTTTTAGTTTTTCTATATTTTAGATAACCTTTATCAAATTATGTGTGAGAGTTTTTATAATACATGAGTGCAAAAGTGTTATATTCTTCTTCTGAACCCATCCAAATGAGTATGTGAATATGTACATACACAGACACACTCACACACATACACATAGTGAATTATACTCTGATTTTCAAATATTAGTCTTACCTTGTGTGTGAAATAAATCTTACTTTGTCAGATGGATTATCCTTTTTAAAAATAACTGGATTCAGTTTTATTTTATTTTGTTTTAGGATTTTTGCATCTAAATTCACAGTGATAGGAGCTTATAATTTGCCTTTCTCTCTCTCTCTCTCTCTCTTTCTCTCTCTCCTTCTCTCTCTCCTTCTCTCTCTCTCCCTCCCTTCCTCCCTCCTTCCTTCCTTTTTTATTTTTTTGAGACAGGATCTCACTCTGTCACCCAAGCTGTAGTGCCGTGGCATGATCATGAGTCCATTGCAGCCTCCATCTCCTTAGCTCAAGCAATCCTCCTGCCCCAGCCTCCAGTATAACTGGGACTACCGGCATGCACAAAGACACCCTGCTAATTTTTTGAAAACATTTTTGTAGAGACAAGGTCTCACTATGTTGCTTCTCAGACTACTCTCAAACTCCTAGACTCAAGACTTCCTCCTGTCTTAGACTTCCAACATGAGCCACCACTGTGCCCAGTCTGTTTTTCTTATAATATTATTCTCAGGCCTTAGTGTCAGGACAATACTTGCCTCATAAAATAAGTTGAAAATATTTCTTTCTTTTCTGCTTTCTGAAAAATTTCGTGAGGATTGGTATTATTCTAACATAAATTAAACTGTGTAGTCATCTGTGCCCAAAGTTTTCTTTGAGAGAGCATTTTAAATTATTGTTTGAATTTCTTCAATAGATGGATTATTCAATTTTCCACATTTTTGTACCATTTTCAGCAGACAAAAGTGTGTTCTGAAGAAATTTTTTCATTTCATCTGGGTTGTTAAACATATTGGCAGTAAGTTATTCATAATATCATCTTATGATTTTAGAGTCTGTAGAAATTTTAGTAGTGTTTGCCTCTGCATTTTTGGTATTAGGAATTAATATTCTTGTTATCTCCTTGATCAAATTTACTAGGAGTGTATCACTTTTATTAATGTGATGCTCTCAGTCTCACAAAAGTACAAATGTTCAGATATCTCACAAATTTTCACCAATCTCTCATTGTTAAGGTATAGGAAGGTGCGGATGCAGAATTTTATGATAACCATTTTGATTTATCCTAAAGTTCCTTTTTATTACAATCATCTAACTTAGAGATATAATATTTAAATTAACTTGCATAGATTTAAACATCAAGAATTCTCAGAAAGAACATTAATATTATTTCTAATTTGAAGTTTAAGAACTACAAAGTCAGGAATACTTCTCAATGGTGGATACCTATATGCATAAATAAAGGAAGCATAGAACGTAACTAAACTAGCAAACTAAAGCTATTTTGACTCATTTCTGTTGTCAGAGCAACTCATTTCTCCTTTTTGTGAGGTTGGAGAAATGGGCAATAGGTTGATACTGAAACATGTACTAGCAAAGGAGGCCTCACAGCTTTGAAATGACTCCATGCACACGTATGTTTATTGCGGCACTATTCACAATAGCAAAGACTTGGAATCAACCCAAATGTCCATCAGTGACAGACTGGATTAAGAAAATGTGGCACATATACACCATGGAATACTATGCAGCCATAAAAAAGGATGAGTTTGTGTCCTTTGTAGGGACATGGATGCAGCTGGAAACCATCATTCTTAGCAAACTATCACAAGAACAGAAAACCAAACAACACATATTCTCAATCATAGGTGGGAACTGAACAATGAGATCACTTGGACTCGGGAAGGGGAACATCACACACCGGGGCCTATCATGGGGAGGGGGGAGGGGGGAGGGATTGCATTGGGAGTTATACCTGATGTAAATGACGAGTAGATGGGTGCTGACGAGTTGATGGGTGCAGCACAGCAACATGGCACAAGTATACATATGTAACAAACCTGCACGTTATGCACAGGTACCCTAGAACTTAAAGTATAATAATAATAAATAAATAAATAAATTAATTAATTAATAAAATAAAATATTTCTAGGGGAAAAAAAAGAAAAAAGAAAGGAGAAAGGGAAGAGGCAGAATCTGCTGCAGGAGCCGAACCACAAAAAAAAAAAAAAAAAAAAAAAAAGAAATGACTCCTAACATATTCATAATCTAATAAAATATACAAATAAGAAAAAATAAAATAAGAGCCAAATGTGCCCTTAAGAACTGTAGATTATTCATTTGTGTGTTTTTATATCATTTGTTTAGTCACACATTCATGAAACAGATATATTTCATGAGTAAGATTGGAGAGGGTTAAAAGATAAGCTTTCTTCTGTATGTCACTAATTGGGATAATGAATTTTAAATACTTTAACAGTTTGATTTTTATATCTAAATGAATATTTTCAATTTGCAGTTTTGAGGTCCTAAAACCTAGGAAATCTCATTTCTCTAAATTTTGAAAATAACCCCAAAAGATTAGTGTGAGACAAAGAGAAAGTTTGTTTTGAGGACAACAATGCATCATAAAATTAGACTGTACTTTGAATCAATTGCTATAATCATGTGTTAGAACATTAATTTAAATGTTCTTACATTAATTTTTGAATAGGAAACACACTGCAGTGGCTATTTTTATTCTTGATCTTGACCTCTTTATAAAAAAAAAAATAAAACTATCATTTACTTAAGAGAGACTATTATTTAGCCAGATCTCAATGGAACAAACAAAGGTGCACACAAAAACTTCTTATAAAGACTGTTTTATTGGCCAGATACAGTGCTTGATGCCTGTAATACCAGCACATTGAGAGGCCAAGGCAGGTGCATCCCTTGAGGTAAGAAGTTTGAGACCAGCCAGCCAACATGGTGAAATGTGGTCTCTACTAAAAATACAAAAATTAGCCAGGCATGGTGGCTCACACCTGTAATCCCAGCTACTCGGGAGGCTGACGTGGGAGGCAGAGGTTACAGTGAGCCGAGATCGCACTGTTGCACTCCAACCAGGGAGACAGAGCTGGGCAACAAAGTGAGACTCTGTCTCAAAAAAAGAAAATGAATGTTTTATTGATATTTTTTATAATTATGAATTCATGATTTGTAGCTTGCCATACACTCCATTAATTCTTTAATTCTGACTGGGGGGGAGGAAGAAAAAAGGGCTAGGTGTAGGAAGAGAGAGAGGAGAGAGAGGAAAGAAGAGAAAGAGGAGAATAAGGACAGAAAAGAAAAAGAGAGGAAAAAAGTAGGGAATTATCCAGTTAGAATGTGGTCAGACTGACTCAATAGTGAAAATAATCTGATTATTTAAAGAAAAATTCAAATAGAAATGTCAATTTCAATGTAATTTAACATTTTCATGCCCATACGTAGTAAAAGGATCTATTACTAAGTGGTGTCAATTGTACCATAATCCTATAAAGATCAAGTTTAAAATCATACTAATTATGGCTCAAAATTTTCGAATGAATGAAGTTATCACCAAGTCTATATTAGTTGACTTTATGTGTTGCAGTGAGCATTTGCTTCTTACTACAATTTATCAACTCAATCCAATAGAAAACATTGAGCAATCTCTTTCCAAGGAAAAACATTAGAGTTTGGCTACTCCTTGTTTTCTTCTGTTGCCTGTGATTTGTTTATCTTTATTTTTGCTACTGTTCTTTGAGATTGGTTCCAAATTCATAAAAAACATGTCCTACATGTTTGCACTTTTTCTAAGCTATTTTGAATGCCCAAGACCACTTAAGCCCAAACATACGTTTTTAGGAAGCATCTTGTAGATGTCTCATTTAAAATATTTTTGTTGTAAGTTTGAATGTTTAAGGGGTGTCCTGTTGATATGGTTTGACTATATCCCTACTCAAATTTCATCTTGAATTTTAGCCCCTATAATTCCCACATGGTGTGTGAGGGATCTGGTGGGATGTAATTGAATCATGGGGGCAGATTTTTCCTGTGCTGTTCTCATGATAGTAAGTCTCATGAGACCTGATGATTTTGTAAAGGTCAGTTCCCATGCACAGGCTCTCTTGCCTGTTGCCATGTAAAACCTGCCTTTGCTCCTCCTCCTTCTTCTGCCATGGTTGTGAGGCCTCCACAGCCATGTGGAACAGTGAGTACATTAAACCCATTTTTCTTTAAAAATTACCCAGTCTTGGTTATTTCTTCGTGGAAGTATAGAAATGAACCAATACACTGCTATATTGTGGTTACAGGTCTTCTTCTAAATAAAGATTTGCTCTTAATTTCTGTTTTCTTTAGTTGAGAAATAAAGACGTAAATACTCTTTCCAGTATAGTATAAAATATCAGAAGTTAACAGTTCAGGAATGATTCTGACAATTATAATCAAAACTCAAGAGCTGGTGCTAAAGTTATTAATAAATACCTAAATAAATGTATTAAAAGAAACACATCTATGAATTCACAAAAGAATTTTCAGTAATTAGTGAAAATGCAATTATTTGGTAATACAAAGGAAATTGCCTGTAAATAGACCAAGGGTAGCAAAATGTTAATGTCTTTAAGGTACCATTAGAGTCACAGGGAGAATTTGGTAAAATGTAGATTCTTGCTACACTCAAAACTGCCTGAATCAAAATCTCTAAGCACAATTTGGGAAAGGTACTGATGCAGGATTTTCCTCATCAGCTTCACCTAACTCACGGCAGGGGTGCCCCCTCTACTTGGCCTACCACACTTGCACTCAGTCCGTTGTGGGAGGGAATACGTGAGCAAGTGAGTAAAGTATCCAACCAGCAGCTCTGGGCACTGACAGAGGAGCAAGCTCCATGCAAGGCCCATGACCAGACCAGGTGCGAGGATGGCTGCGACCCTGAAGCCCCAGAGAGTGTGTTACAGTGCTCCTTTAGTTCCACCATCCCCAGTGTGATGGATGGTGACATGTTAGCAGCTCAGCTGGCTCCTTGTCTTGTTGCATGGGGCAGCTGTCCTCCACCAGGAAGGGCAAGGACCAGTGTGGCAACCTTTTCTGGGTACTGTGACTTGGTGGGTCCTGAGCTCTTTTCCATCATCCTAAAGAAATGAGGTCACATGGACAGTTGAATGTTGGTGAAGGCAGAGAATTTTATTGAGCGGTGAAAATGGCTCTCAGCAGAGAGGGGAGCTAGGGAGGGAACAGAAAGGACAGGTTGTCTTCCCCTATGTCACGTTGTCTCCTGTCTCTTGCCTGAAGTTAGGCCATCTCCTCTACTGACTGACTCTGACTGGGGTCTTTATAGACACAGGATAGGAAGTGCATGTGATTGGTTGGTGTGTATGAAAAAAGGTTAAAGCGAAGACATCACTCAAAGGTGGGTAAGATAGTGTAGAAAAGCAACTAGGAAAGGGTAGGTATATTTAAATAGGTGAAAGGTGGGGATCAATCAGAGGAATGTGCACCAAACAGAAAGACAAGTTTTCAATCTGGTCCAAGGATTTAACTCGTAGCTTGGTTTTGGGGCTTTAAACTAGTCTTCAGCTTGGAGGTGGGGTTTCATTGTATACTATCTCCTATCTGCCTAGGCATTTGGCTGCCTCGTGTCACTATCTATAAATATCAAGAACGTTTTTCAGGTGATTTTGTATAAAATCCCAGCAAAATTTGAGAAAGTATGCTATGGTGGAAAACTTTACAGAAAAATTCTGAAGCATTACATTGTTTCTGGATTGGGGTAGAAGAAAAAAAAGAAATATATAGCATTTATTATGAGTCTATTAGGTACCTTCATTGAATGATGAAATTTTTTCTTGTGAATTTCTATATAACCCAACAACTTTACCTAGTAGATGTCAAAAATTCAATATTAAAGATGGAGACACCTGAAATTAAACATTTTGGTGTAGATTGTTATTCATAGGAAAACCCAGAACTGTAATTCATGTTCTGATTATTCTAACACTCAACTCTACCAAACTAAGGTTTTATTCACTAATATTTAAAAGTGAATATTTTAGGAATGTTTCCTCAGTGATTTTTGTATCACATCCAGGCTGTGATTGAAAATAAAGAAAACTGTCTTCAGTAATTCTGAGCAGCTCAGTCACCAGATGCTATCTAAGACCTTGATCCATTTTCCATGAGCCATTTAGGGAAAAGTATCATTTCTTAATTAAGAAGGTTTTACACTAATACGTCAGAAGGATTGATGTAGGCTACATGCCAATGAACCATATTATCTGTTGCCCTCCTTATAATTCAATAAAACCTTGCTATTTAGACCACTGTTACTTTTATGTTTAACTCTTTCTCTCTGTATCCCTTACGGCATTTTTGAGTTTGGGTTATGATTTCCATACAACATTTTGAAAGAGAAAATGAAGCTGTCCATTTAATTGAAACCAGTGAAATGAAAGGCTAACAACTATACTTTTATTAAAAAGTGAAAAACAAAAGTTTTTTGGTTTTAGGCCTAACTGGCAGTTCAAGAAATGTTAGGATCTTTTGTTGTGGCCACTATAATCGCTACTTTATAAAAACTAGGAGAAACTCAGGCTGTCAGGAGGCTGTCCAAAGGTGTGAGTTAATATTTTACAATGATCACCACTACCACCACCTGAACTTCACAGCATTCTGGGAGACAATCTGAGAAAGGTGGTACTGTAATTCTGTAATTTTTGGTGTTCACCAAACAACACAGTCCTTTACTGCAGGTTGGAGAGCCAGGTGTCTAGGCAAGCCTTGAACTCTCTTGTGTAATTCTGTATGACTGTATTCTCCAAGGTGGAGAGAGCTGAGCTATGGGTCATCTCTGTCCAAGGCCCAGAAACGTGTTATTTTATTCATAGTTTATTGTCAGTCTTCCCATATCTACTGGTCTCCAGTGATCATGAGTTTTTACTTTATATTTTCCCTATTTCTTACCAACAAAGAAATGGTGGGGGTTTAAGGGTATCTGGGCTATTGTGAAGGTGAACAAGTCTAATTTTAGACACTCATTCCCTAAAATTGGCCTTTAAATTAGATATCTCTCCTTCCTTCCTTCCTTCTTTCCTTCCTTCCTTCTCTGCTTCCTTCTGTCCTTTTATCCTTTCTTTTTCCTTCCTCTCTTCTTTTTCTTCCTCTCTTTTGCTTCTATCTTTCTCTCTTTTGCTCTGCTCTTTTCATTTCCTTTCTTTTCTTTCTCTCTCTCTCTTTCTCTCTTTCTCTTTCTCTCTCTCTTTCTCCTTCCTTCCTTCCCTCCCTCCCTTCCTCTATCCCTCATTCCCTCCTTTCTTCTTTCCTTCTTTTCCTCATTTCTTCTCCCCTCTTTCCTTCCTTCCCTTCTAGAAGGAAGAACACACAGGAGAAAATTTAAATTTATATCCCACAAATTAGATATTTATTTGTTCTCCTCTCACAACTTATTGACCAGGTAACAAACAACTCATTAATATATTTGGTTTGTTTGTAATTTGCATTAGTGGCAATTTTTTACTTTGCTTCTATAATCTAAGAGAACATTTCCTCCAAAACCCAAAAATTCTGATTCCTTAAATGTCAGTTTGCATAAATTAATAACAGAATGAGCTATTTTTCTCTCCTTTGAGGAATCTAAGATAATCCAGTTAATTTTCCTGACTTAAGGGTATCTCCTCTTACTCTCTTTCTTATGCACATAATAGAATCCCCAGAGAGAACTGTTACTACATGCTGAGGATGTGAAATGGGATATTTACTCCATGGGACATCATTCTACGTTCCAAAGTTACCCAGCACTCTGCTCACTGTGGCTAAATAAATAGTCAGAAATATGGGCAAATATCTCTATGTAAGGTTGTTCATTGCAGTAATTCTTATAATGATTTTCAATAATAAATAAAATATAGAGCAGAAGTAATGTTTAAGTAAATAATGGTATGTCCATTATGGTGTGTTTTGCATTTCAAAAATGTTTTTGAAAACTGTTTTTTAAGCCTGTTTTTAATGATATTGGCAAAAATTATATGGTTGGTAAAAACAAAAATACACAAGCTATAAATGGGAGAAATGAGTAAAAGCAGTGTATCCAAAGTATAATATATATACCTCATTTTGATGCATATGAAGTATATATTTAGGTATAGATCAAACATATATATTTGATGTATAATGCTAGTCATTGGAGTTCACTGGCATTGTCAGTCATTTGTGGGCAAGCTAGGCAACTTCTCACTCAGGGCATTGACCTTTGGAATTATTTCCCCCAGAATATTAGCTTCATTTACCTTCTTCAGGCCTTTGCCTAAATATTATTACCACAATGAGTCCTTCTATGACTAATCTTTTAAAAATTCACATCTTAGCACTTTTCTCTTATACCTGCTTGCTTCTTTTCAGTGGCTATAGTATGAATTCACTATTTTTTTTTATTATCAAAAATTTTTATTTGCTGTTCCCCACAAGAATGTATCTTTCATGAGGGCAAGGATGCAGGTCTACTTTATTTTGTATTCTATACCGTGCTACACATTATTGCCTGGCCTTTTGTAGACAGTTAATACAGGGTTTTTGAATAAATTGACAATGTAGATGATTTTTTTGTTTTTACATTTCCTTTTTGCTTCTTAAAATTTATGTGTTAATTTATCTTATTATGTGTTAAATTATCTTCCAAGTCTCATTCTACTATTAAATTTAGAAAAAACAAAGTTGTAAAAAAAAAAAAAGTCGTTTGATTGAGATGGCTTCCATCGTGCGGTATGGTCTTACTCTTCTTTTGTCTCCAGTCACTAACAAATAACTTAATGATAGGAATTTCATTGAAGTATACAAAGTGGTACTCTATTTTTTCTAATGCTCTATACAAAACAAAACAAAAATAAAATAAAGAAAGGAAAGTTGTTGCTGCCAGACATGGTAGCTCACACCTGTAATCCCAGCACTTTGGGAGGCCAAGGTAGGGGGTTCACTTGAGGTCAGGAGATTGAGACCAGCATGGCCAACATGATGAAACCCAATCTCTACTAAAATACAAAAATTAGCCAGGTGTGGTGGTGGGCACCTGTAATCCAGCTACTCCGGAGTCTGAGGCAAGAAAATCGATTGAACCTGGGAGGCAGACGTTGCAATGAGCCAAGATCATGCCACTGCACTCCAGCCTGGGTGACAGAGCGAGACTCAGTCTCAAAGAAAAAAATAAAAGAAAACTTGTTGTTCCAAAATGGACGTACACAAATCTTAAGAGAAAGTCTTGCTATATATACATATATATACACACGTATATATATATATATTTATATATATATATATTTATATATATATAAATATAAAGGAAGTCATCCAGGTTAAGGATAATTAGATTAATTATGTACTAAATATTTGTTTTTACATAGCTGGAAACTTCAAGGATGCTAGAAAATTTCATAAGTTCAGCATATAAACTATAAGCTTTTAAATGACTTACAAAAATATATGAAACTGAAAAGAGATACTTTGGTACAAAAATATGAAGAAAACCCTAACAATTAGAAATGAATTTTTAATTAAATGCCTACAAATGATATAAATTATCAATGTCCACACCTCTCGTTCATGTATCTAGTCACATTCTTGACATTGTTACTTTTTATTAATATCCAAGTAAAATAAAGACATAAACAGGATTTTATTTTATGGAAGATTATTCAATATGATCTCTCAAATTACAGTAAGTCAGCAGTCGCACTCCACATACATATTGTACCATCCTGTCCTACTAGGACATTGAAAATATATTTGTTTTTTGTTTCGGTTAACAGTAAAAATGATCAAATGTTTCTTGGGACTTATACAAGGAAAATTCCAAGTAAAAAAACTTTCAAAATAGAAAATGTATATTAATCTATAGTGGTAAGAAGAGAAAGTTGATTACAGCAGGGCATGGAGAAAATTTGGAGGTGATTAAAATAGTATGTGTCTTGATTGTTGTGTGAATACAGTGTATATATTTGTCAAAACTCACGAAGTATACACTTAAAATGGGTGCAGTTCATTTTATATAAATTATACCACAGTGATGTTGATAAAATAGAAGAGAACGTTAGAAAAATAAGTCAGTTCAGGAAGAAATCACAATTTCCTTTAAACTTTCCAGAAAGTCCGCAAGTGAGGTTTCTGTTCAAAAGACATCATCCGTGTCTTCAGTCTCACCACACCCTCTGCAATTGTCCTCAAGTCAAATGTGTATAACTCCATATCTTACTTTACACCTACACAAACCCTCTATTTAAGAGCACCATCTCCATAACATGACTTACTCATTTCTGACTTTTTCTTTTTCCTCATAATATTCTTTCTACCTACTATCCATCCTCTCTATTTATCCATAAGTACCTATTCATAAACTCCCCATCTGATACTTTTCTTTTCCCATGAAATCTCCTTGGCCTCTTCAAAAAGAGTCTTACTTAAAACTTTAACCTTAAGATTTTATTACCACCACCCTTCTATATCTATATTTATCTCTTTGGCTATTAATGTATGCCTCATTCCAACTGGATTTTAACCTCCCTGATATGAGGTGTGTCATTTTATAGCTATCAAATTCTCCACCATATTTTGCATATGATAGGTTCTCTCTCATTATCTGTTGATTTATAATCTACATGTTATAAACAGCTTTACATTATGTGGAGATAAAAGATGTCAAAGAGCCAAAGACATATTGTTTCTACTTTTGGAGATGGGGACGGTGGATAACTACAATTAGGAACAAAAGAGGAGCATAATGAATCAGTCTGATAGCAAATAATAACACAAGAAAGTATTCTTTCCTTTTCTCATATAGTTCAATGGAACAATATGGATGAAGAATGATGGAGGAAGAGATAAGAATATTGTAATTACAGTTACCTTCAATTCCATCATATTAATTTAGAAACCCTGGCGAGTATGCTCCACAGGAGACGGAAAATGATGAATGTGGCAAATTACTGCTTCCTGTAGCAATGTGGGGGTATATCTTGAACTGATTCTTATCCATGGTCAAGGCAGAACCAGCAAATTAGTGTCACCGAAGTGAAGCCTTTCCAATTTAATTATATCGGGTGGAATCATGAAATCGAAGCCATTTATTTACAAAACACAATGTATAACTTTCAAGAAATTGGCCAGAAAACTAATTCAAGAAAACAAGTGAGTTATGCACATTAGAGAATGGAAACCATAAGAAAAAAATGGATGCAGAGGATGCTCATTATTTATCATGGTCTTTATTCTCTCTCTCTCTCTCCTATCTATCTATCTATCTATCTATCTATCTATCTATCTATCTATCTATCTATCTATCTATCTATCTATCTATCTATCTATCTATCTATCTATCATTGACAGCATGGGTTTGATTTGCATGGACCCACTTATATGTGGATTTTTCCCAACCAAATGGGGATGAAAAATAGAGTATTAATGGGATACAAAGCCTGCATGTATGCATGGCTGACTTTGTATATGCGGGTTCTGCAGGGCAGACTGAGGGAGTTGGCTATCCACAGATTTTGGTATCTGCAGGGGTCCTGGAACCAATCTTCCACATATACCGAGGAACAACTATATATACACAAATATATATATATAAACCTGATAAAACTTGAATTATTTTTCTGGACAATTTCTTGAAAATTACAAATTGTGTTTTGTAAATAACAGGCTTCGATTTCATGATTCATAATATGATTTATAACAATAAAACCTACTAAAACTCAGTAGACATCAGGTGCAAAGGAAAGTTCATGTGAAGACATAAGAAGACATAAGAATATATACGTATATATGTATGTATATATGAAGAATATATATACTGTGTGTGTGTGTTTGCACGCATGCACGCACAAATTTGAGAGCAAATTTAAACCATATGGTGAATATTTGCTGAATACCTATTATTTGCCATATATTGTATGAGGTCCTGTGCTTAAAGTTATAAATAAGACATTGCTGCTTCCCTCAAGCAAAGTTAGAGTGTAATTCAAAAAAATAAATGGGAAATTTTAACAGAGGATGAAAAATCTAATGGTGCCAGTAAACACAGTGATATGGGAGCACACAGAAGAGTCTGGAGTAGAAGTGGGGTATTAGGGAGGTCACCCTCCACGTGGGTAACATATGAATTTTGTGTCTGATGGAAAACAGAGTGAGGGATGATGGGAAACCCCTTTAATTATATCAGGTGGAATCATGAAATCGAAACCAGTTATTTATAAAACACAATTTATAACTTTCAGGGAATTGACCAGAAAAATAATTCAAGGAAACAAATGAGTTATGCACTTTAGAGAATGGAAACCATAAGAAAAAAATGTATGCAGAGGATGCACATTATTTATCATGATCTTTATTCTCTCTCTCTCCAATCTATCTATCTGTCTGTCTGTCTGTCTATCTATCTATCAATCATTGACAGCATGGATTTGAACTGCATGAACCCACTTATATGTGGATTTTTCCATACCCTTTTACCCAGAGGGAAAAGTAAGTGTGGCAGAATGGGATCACATGATATACTTATTTAACGCTCTTATACATAAACCTCTTTTGATTTCCTGATATAAACTGAGCTAAACTAATTTAAGCTTGGTACAGTTGCAATTCCTGCTTATTTTCTTTTAGTTCAATGACAAGCACCTGTATGAAAAAGTTACTCCAATTCAAATGCAACAATACTGTGATGGCAAAATCAGGCAATTTTCTGGATGGGACAGATAGCAGGTTCCTTCATAAGCAGCTAACTCCAACAATCTATTTCATCAACTTCTAGTTACATGTATATTATCTTTTCCTTAGAAACGGATTTTGAGAGAATGAGTTCAGGAGTTCCAATTCAAGATGGCAACGTGAAGAGATCCATGGATATTCTCCCTGATAAAACTGATGAAAATCATTTTCAAAACCAAATATTTGTCTGAAGTCTATGGAAACAATTCTATGAGAATATAGTGAAAGAAGGAACATTTATTCTTCAAGAAAGCTTATTTCAAGAATAACCTTTAATCATAACTATAAAAGCTACTAAAATTCAGTAGAAATCAGGTGCAAGGGAAAGTCCGTGTGAAGACATAGGAATAATATTGCCACCTACAATCCAAGCAGAAAAGATTGAGAACACAGGACTCCCTCTTCCCCAGATCCTAGTCAGAGGGAAACCATATTTTTATAAAATGGGGATGTCAGTATTTCTCATCCTTTCCCCAGCTGCCGGTTGCAGAGGCTAACTTCTTAGCAAGTATAGCCAAGAGTGGGGTTCTCTTCTCTGCTCAGACCCACTGATAAAACGGAAGCTGTATTTTAGGTGCAACACATTGAGAATATTGGGGTTCTCATCCCCGTACTGTAGACTGTTTGCAAAGCTGAGATTCCTTGTTAGGAGAAGCAGTCCAAGAAATCTGTAAAGCAGTCTAAATTTGGTTTATGAAGACTAGACTACAGTTGCCTTCCACTCTACTAAGTACCAGCTCAATACATTACATTGAATAGGAGAAAATATTTGCAAATTATATATCTTATAAGGAACCTATATATCTAAAATATAAAAATAATTCTTACAAATCAACATGATCCCATTTAAGAATAGTCAAATTAACTGAATAGACGTTTCTCTATAGAAGATATGCAAATAGCCAATATGCACATGAAAAGATGCTTGACATGCTTAATCATTGGGAAATATAAATCAAAACAACAATGAAGTACCACTCAACACCTACTAGTAAAACTAGTAAGGTAACAAGTTTTGTCAAGGATGTGAAAAAATCATAATCCTCACACCGTTTTGGTGGGAACATAAAATGGTAGAGCCACTTGTTCTTATAAATTCCTCTAAAAGGTAAGCACAGAATTACCATTTGACCAAGCAATTATAAGCCTGCCTATATATCTCAGAAAAATGAAAACGTATCTCTACCAAAAAAAGAACTCATACATGAATGTTCACAGTAGCATTGTTAATAATATCCAAAAAGTTGAAACAATCCAAATAGCTATTATGTGAGTAATGGTTAAATACAATCTGATACATCCATACAATAGATGCAGTGTAAATACTATCACTCAACTAAAAGGAATGTAATGCTGATACATGTTGCATCATGGATGAAACTTGAAAACATTATGCCAAGTGACGGAAACCATTCTATACAAGACCATGTATTACATGATTTCATTTACGTGAAATTTCCACCATAGGCAAATATATAAAGACAGAAAGGTTATTAATGATTGCCTAGGGATTGGGAGAATGAGGAAATTTGGGGTAGTAGCTGAAAGATATGGATATTTTTCTGAGGTAATGAAATGTTCTTAAATTACTTGTGAATATACTAGAAATGATTGAATTGTTCACTTTATGGGATGACATTTATGGTGTGTGAGTTATATCTCAATAGAGTTGTTACCAAAAAAAAAAAAAAAAAAAAAAATCAGTTCAGGGAAAGTTTCTTAGAAGCTTCCTAGGATAATAAAGAAATACGGCTACATGTCTTCTTCAAACAAAAGTTTACAGAGAACAACAGAACATCAAAAGCGACCTTGGGGAAACTCTTCGACAGAATAGCAAGATTAATGCATAGCCCACATACTTCTCTCTTGAGAGAGACAGCGCAATGGAGTTTCTAGAGTTTTGTAGATTACTATGGAATAATATGTAACTTTTTGGTCTTAGTTTTCTTCATGACTTATCCCCTAGATTAGTACCACCCCCCTGTAGTTTTTTCAATAAATAGCTGTTACGTTTTTTTACATGGATTCAATTTTATCCTTTGGGGTTGTATTTGGCAAACTAATCTTAAACTGTCGCATGTTTTTTTTTTTTTTTGAGACGGAGTCTCGCTCTGTCGCCCAGGCTGGAGTGCAGTGGCCGGATCTCAGCTCACTGCAAGCTCCGCCTCCCGGGTTCACGCCATTCTCCTGCCTCAGCCTCCCGAGTAGCTGGGACTACAGGCGCCCGCCATCTCGCCCGGCTAGTTTTTTGTATTTTTTAGTAGAGACGGGGTTTCACCGTGTTAGCCAGGATGGTCTCGATCTCCTGACCTCGTGATCCGCCCGTCTCGGCCTCCCAAAGTGCTGGGATTACAGGCGTGAGCCACCGTGCCCGGCGAAACTGTCGCATGTTTTAATTTAGCACTACTGTGCATGCATGATCAGCATGGATCTGAAGCTATATATGACTCACGATATGAATGTGACAGCACCCAGGCTTATCCCATTCAGTGAGACAGACCATTGCACTTGGCTTTCGAATAATGTCAAAGTGCTAATAAGGTTACTATATTTTTATCTTCAACTATGTGTCAGACCTCTGAGCCTGTGTTTTTCTTTTCTTTTCTTTTTGCTTTCATTGTTGTTGTTGAGACGGAGTCTTGCTCTGTCGCCCAGGCTGGAGTGCAGTGGCGCGATCTCGGTTCCCTGCAAGCTCCGCCTCCCAGGTTCACTCCATTCTCCTGCCTCAGCCTCCCGAGTAGCTGGGACTACAGGTGCCCGCCACCAAGCCCGGCTATTTATTTATTTATTTATTTATTTTGTATTTTTAGTAGAGACGGGGTTTCACCGTGTTCGCCAGGATGGTCTCGATCTCCTGACCTCGTGATCCGCCCGCCTCGGCCTCCCAAAGTGCTGGGATTACAGGCATGAGCCACCGCGCCCGGCAAGCCTGTGTTTTTCATTTATTGACATTCAGGTAGCCCATGGGCTATCACTCCAGGACACTGTCCTCTGTTCCATAACATTTCTACTGCACCTCCAGTGGTTTCTCTGAGAATCTACAGACTTCTAGAATGGCACATATGCCCTTTTTACACTGTTAGTTTTCGTCCATCAAATATTTATATTCTCTAATGCACTAAAAACTATCTTAAGATGCTTGGACTACATTACAAACAAAATAGATCCCTGTCATCTTGAATCTTATGTATACTTCAGCAGAAGTATAGTGTGCTGTATTCTCTGAATTCATGCAATAATAGAACTTCAACTACCCTTTGAACTAGAATTGACTTTCTTCCTCATCAAATCTAGATTGGACCATAGGCAACAATGAAACTTGTGCTTTACTTATCCTTTATCAGTCTGCATTCACGTGTTAGAGACTATTGATTTACAGCAAAACAAAATTGCCGGTTTTGTCTATACTCAATAAAAAAGAAAAGTCTTTTTAGTTTATGACCCATAGAAAGGTTTAATTGTCTCCTTTTCAAGGCGGGGTCTTTTCCTGTTATGTGCCTGCATTGAAGAAGATTAGAAGTCATATATTTGTATTTGGCCCATTGTCTACTTCCCAGGCTATATGGATTGGAAGGGAAAAAAAAAACAAAAAACAAAAACAAAACACTGACATCTCAGTTTCTTTTGACTTAAATAGTGGGAGATTTGTTATCTCTAACCAACTTGATAAAATAGCACAAGTGAGTACTTCTGGGACAAGAATAGATAAGTTGTGCTGGGTTCTGATAGTCTCTCAGCCTTTTCCTAAGTAGTCTCAGGTTTGGGTCAATATGATCCAAACTTTAGAGTTTATTAAACCAAGCGAAATCAAAGGCAGACGTACATTGGGAACGACACAGAAATATCTCAACAGTAAAAACTGAATTCAGTTTATTTCTGTCAGGTTTACAGTTTCTGTATAATTAAAAGATTATCACTTAAAAATGACCTTTGGCCACTTACTTCCTAGGCAGTCCATTTGATTCCCCAGTTAAAAATGTGATCTACTTCATTCTCCAACTATAAGTTAAATTACTGGAATGTGTGTGTATATATATACACACACACACACACACACACACATATTTTTATTTTCACACACTATATAAATATATTCTTCATTAAATTCATTATTTAAATATTCATTTTATTTAAATTAATTGAATATCATTATTAAATATAATAAATATATATTTCATTCTGTGAGTGTGATATATGTATATACTTATATATAACATAAACATATTTATATATTTAAATATATACATATAAAAGTATTTATGTTTATATTCAAATATATGCATATATGTTTATATATAAGTATGAACTATAATATATATAAAAATATATAAATATAAACACATATTCTATCACAATAACAGAATGAAAGACAAAACCACATTATTAATAGGTGAGGAAAAGACATAACAAAATCCAACCTCAAAACTCCACAAAACAGGTAGAGAAAAACTTAACACAATAAAGGACACAGATGAAAAGATAGCTACCATCATAATCAAGGGAAAGTATTAAAAGTTTTTTCTCTAAGATACTCTACAAGGTAAGAATTCCCACTCTTACCACTTCTGTTCAACATGGTACTAGAAGTTCTAGCCAGATAAATTACAAAAAATAAAAGCATATAAACCAGAAAGGAAAATCTAAAATTTACTGTTTGCAGATGACATGACTCAAGAGGTGGAAGAGTTGCATACTGCAAATTATAAAAGATTAATGAAGAAAGTTAAATAAAACAGGTAAATGGAAAGACATTCCATGTTCATGGATTTGAAGAATTAATATTGTTCTATGTCTACCTATCCAAAATGATATACAGATTGAATGCAATCTCTATCAAAATTCCAATGGTATTCTTTACAGAACTAGAAAAAAAATTAAATCCTAAAATTAATATAGAAGTATAAAACACCCCAAATAACCACAACAATCTTGAGCAAGAAGACCCATTCTAGATGCATCACATTTCCTAATTTGAAAATGCTTTACAAAGCTACAGTAATCGAAATAGTTTGGTACTGGTGTAAAAGACAGACATAGAATGCAATAAAAGAGAATAGATGGCCCAGGAGTAAATTTATTCATTTACTGTCAACTGATCTTCAACAAGGGTACCAATAACTCACAATGGGATATCCACAGGCAAAATAATAAAATTAAACCCTTATATCACACCATATAAAAATTAAATTAAAGTCAATGAAGACATAGATGTAAGACCTAGAAATATAAAACTATTACTGCTTGAAGAAAAGATAGGAAAAAGTTTGTTGACTTGGTCTGGGTAATGAATGTTTTGGATATGACACCAAAAGTACAAGCAAAAAAGTTAAAATATACACATGGAATTACATCAAACTAAAAATCTTCTGCACAAAACGTAACAACCAGCAGAATAAAAAGAAAGCATATGGAGTGGGAGAAAACATTTGCAAACCAAATACCTGATAACAGATTAATATTCAAATTGTTTGAGAAATTTATACAACTCAATAGCAAAAAAACAAAAAATCCAATTAGAAATGGGCAAATGATCTGAATAAACATATCTCTATAAAAGACATGCAAATGGCCAACAGGTATAGGAAAAGATGTTTAATAATATTATTAACCACCACGACAATACAAATCAAAACCACAATGTGATATAACCTCATAGGTATTAGAATGACTTTTATAAAACTGATAAAAGATAAAATACGGGCAAAATATTTGGAGAAAAGTGAATCCTTGTGCACCATTGGTAGTGAAAATTGGTATAGACATTGCAGAAAACTGTATGGAAGTTCCTCAAAAAATTAAAAACAAATATATCTCATGATGCAGCAATCCCACTTCTGGGCTTATATCCATAAGAATCAAAATCAGGATCTTAAAGATATTTCTGTGCTCCCACGTTTATTGCAGCATTACTCATAGTAACCAAGATACGGAGCAACTTAAATGTTCATATCCAAAATATGGGTTAAAAAATTGACATATACATTTATATATGGGGCAAAGTTTTATGTATGTGTAATTGAATAACATATATGATTCTTTTTCATATATATGCCATTTTTAAAATATATATAACAAAATGGTGTATATGTACTATTTTTCTTTATTATATATTTCCTTTATCCATTTTTTTCTTTAATCATACTACTGTTTCCTTAGTCATTGATTTATTCATTATTATACAATATGGCTGAATATTATTTAGTTATAAAAAAGAAGGAAATCTGGTCCTTAATGATACATGGATGAACCTGCAGGGCGTTATGCTATGTGAAATAAGCTAGACACAAAAGACCAATATTGCATGATCTCACTTATATATGAAATCTAAAGCAGTCAAGTTCATAAAATTAGAGAGTTGAATGGTGGTTGCCAGAGTGTGAAGGGAGGGGAAAATGAGAAGATGTTGGTCAAAGTGTACAGAATTGCTGTTATGCAGGATGAATAAGGTCTTAAAATCTAATGTTTAGCAATGTAGCTATAGTTAACAATACTGTACTGTATAATTGAAATTTGTGGTGATTATTGTAAATAGATACATACATTTAAACATCACCTTGTTCACCTTAAATATATATAATTTGTTTTCATAAATTACACCCCAAATCTGAAAAAAATGACAGGTGGATGTACTTTCCCACATTCAAAATGACACTCCAAATTCATGTATGTATTTGTTTGCAAAGTGTTTGAAATTTGGTATTCAGAGTCAAACAGGAGGTGGATGTTATCAAATTTACCACCGGTCTCAATAGTTAACTTAATAAAGTGTATTTTACATTTATTTTACAAGACTAATGTGGGGTAGCGGTTACTCCACACACACAGTTGGTATAGGACCTATTGTCTGTAGCTAGGCCATTTGGAACACGTGACTGTCGGAATCCAGGGAAGAGAGAACACAGAGGAAGTGTGCCAGCTATTAAATGCTTCTGCCCACAGTCCAATGCTCAGAACCAATCCCAGGTCCCCCTTTCACTTGTTAAAGAAACTGAGACATGAAGAGTATTACATGGAATATTCACATGACAGTATTAGCTGTCATTGACTTTTTGGATAAGCCATAAATTAATGGGAAAAAGAATTAACACAATTATAAGACATTGTCCAAGAATGAAATTAATCACTCAGCTTATACTACTTGAGGGGGCTTTACATACAAAGAAAATAGCTACTGAGGTATCAGAGAAGGACATAGCACTTTTTCAGATATGACACAATTTTTCCTCAGAGTGCTGACCAACTGCAGTCTGGAACAGAGACTGAGACTCCACTGAGAGAATCCAGCTCCTAAATATAAGAGACTACTGTAGCTTAGCCTTCAAGTTAGGATGGGTAGAGCTCAGAGACCGTCAACCTTTTGTTGACCTAGTCCTGCTCTCCCACAGTGTACTTTGAGACCAACCCCATATGCAGGGCCAAGTATGATATGATAAGAAAACCAAGAGCTCTTAACAACACTGCATGGGGCTAAACCTTGGGCTTGACTTCCTTAACACTCTGTCCTCAACAACTACTCCAGATAAACAATTATGCAATTGCATCTTTTTGTTTCATTTTTGCTTACATTTTGGTGTCTGTTGCCAACCGATATATTAAAAATACACTTTAAACATTTTCTCTATGTTCTTGGCAATTGCATATAAAATATATGTAAAAGAACACATTCTAGAAGAAAAAATATTCTTATAATTGCATTGTGAATGAAAATTTTAAAATTAATCTTCAAGAATTATTTTGTGTTTGCATATTTGTATTTTGTACTTTCCTATGCATACCTGCAAACTGTCCTTTTTGGCCAAAAGAAAAAACTCCTAGATTTTTTCTGTGCTCTTTAAGCTTAACACAGCTGTGAATGGCCTAGCATGACAGTGTTTGCAGAGCCATGCCCCTGAGAATTTTTCATTTCATACATCATTTACAGCTGACCCAAGTGATACCATATATTCTGGACCTATATTCTTTCACCACAGAGAACTAAAATGAAAATATATATTTATTCATAATCCAGACCCATCATGCATTGCCTCTTTATTTCTAGCATTTCACCTCACTCCATCAGATTGTTTTCTAACTGGAAAAAAAGAAGAAGCCTGAGGCTCCCCTAAGATACAAACCAAATTTAAGGTTTCAGTACTGCTATTTGTTTTTATGAAGGAATTCATCTCTCTCCTGTGTTGTGACTTGCTGTCTCAAAACCCTAGCTGAAAAAGCAAAAAAGAATGTTGGGAGAGAAATGGCATCAGGTCATTGACCTGTCAAACATTTCTCTGCTCACAGTCCAAGATAAGTTCTTTGCCAAGTCAACAACTTAGAGTCACCATGACTGAAGGGGCCATACTTTCCCTGTGCCTTGTATGATTGAAGAGGTTTTAGTCCAAAAGTAAATTTGAGGAATAGTATGTCATTTAATGCATGTTAGCAATGAGCTTTTTGGGCTTTCTGGACTCCCTAGGGCAAACCCTTAACTCATCTTATTGGGATCTTAAGTGTATAGTTAAAAGTTAAAAGTTTGACTCCTGACATAATATTGATTATCTGGATAAAAAAAGATACTATAGTTCTACAGACTGTTCAGAGCTTAGGGAGGCTAATAGAGTATGTTGAAAATGCCAAAATTTATGTACCTTTGGACTGTGTTTCTCCACCTTTTTACACTGAGGTCTCCAGATGATCACGGATTTATGCTTTTGACCAGAGATTTGCATACATTCTGAGAGGTATCTGACTCCCCTGCAACATTGAGAATCATTGTTTCTCCTGGGAGCTCTCACCAACTGACAATATTTTGTTAAGTTTTACTTTACTATAGTTTATATTGTAAATTTTTCTTTTTTGTATTTTCTATATGTAAATGATAACTATTTCTATAACACCATTACCAGGCACTGTTGTACGCCATGAATATTAACTTATTTAATCCTCAGCAGCTCTATGAATTACTTGTAGGAACTCCACCTACCAAAGAGGAAAAAGGTTCAAAGACATTATGTGATTTGCTCAAATTCATGGCTTAGAAACAGCAAAACCAGGGTTTGAACCTAGGAGTCTATCCCCAGAGTTTGTGCTTTTAAGTATTATTCTCTGCTGCTTATAGTAAAATTATACATATTCCCTCCTGATGGATTCTACTAATTTTTTTTTCTAGAATATCCACTCCCCTCACAGTTACACACACACACACACACCATTGATAACATATCTCATAACATCCTAATTCACAAGATTCTTCCTTTTCCATGATACTGGTGATTTGTTTTTGTTAATGATTACGTTGAAAGGGAATTGTCTATTTTACCTGTATCCATCAAAGATCGTAAGCTCTTTTAGGTCAAGAGGACATATGTCAGCTTTGTAAATCTCAGTATCTAGTAGAGAAACTTGAAATAAAAGCATCCTGAATCACTATTTATAGAATGAATAAACAGTATATTCCAGATTTGATGTGATATATATTTCTTACATATATCCACACATTAAGAGCAGAGACCTCTATAAATTGAAACAACTTTAAGTGGCCATCAACCAAAATAACAGAGTAAGGACTTCTGAAAACTCCCCCTTCCATAAAAGCAAGGAAAAAACTGGAACATACTGTCAAAATCTACTCTTTCAAAACTTCGAAAATTAACCAAACTCTTCAGGATACTTTTTTTCAGAGGAAAACAATCAGGGGAGCATTTATTCTAGAAAAATGAATGAAGCTCATTAAGAGCAGTGTTCTTTGAGATATTTTAACTTACCCTATCCCTTTGATACTCTCCTTCCAGCTTCAAGATAGCCTTGAAGAGCAATATAAACAATCACAGTAAAAACCAGCATCCTAGAAACTGCTGAAGTGGGGTGGCGGTGGGGAGAAGGGAACTGGAGTTCTTTCAAAGCCTCATCCCCAGAGAATTGCCACTATGACACCCTCCAAATATTATCACAGGATGCCCATGTTTTTGAGGCCAAGATTAATTGTCCAAGTTACTGTGGCTGGGACACAGATGGACTGGCAGTAAGATCCCCAGGCAGTGACAATACTGCAGCTGGAAGGGGGGAAAATAAGCAGGGAGAAATGAAAGAAAAATAAACATTAATCAAACAACAAAACTAGATGAATGCATTTCTGAATTGGAGTTGAAATCTTACTGAAAGATACATCCTTGAGAGATCCTTGAGAGATGTATCCTTGAGAGAAAGACTGGAAAACATAATAACCTACAGAATGTACCAGAATGTATGAGTCAGGAAAGAAGGAAGTGGGTCTCACTAGAAGATTTCTAGCTATTTTTCTTGAAGATTTCATTAGACCCTAAGATTATTTGTCCTGAATAGTCATTTAAATATTATTGGCCACCATTCCTTATTTGTTACTTGAGAAGGTTGATTTAGAGGACAAAATAAGAGTACCTTTTGCTGTAAAATTTACAAAAGACTTTGATTTCCACAAGATTCTATTATACTATCAACCAAAACTTTTACTTAAAAAAAAGTACAGTGGCAAGGCTAGTGACTGCATGGAGCCATTCAAATAAATATGAAGTCCAAAATTGTGAAAAGTTTAAGACGTTACCTACTTGTAAGCTGACAAGTTAGCGTGCCACAATTATATATGTGTAGAAATAAAATCTTCAGACTTCTGGGTCAGAGCAACTTAACAGCACTGGCTCCACAAGATCCAATTCTAGATGGGGTAACATGATGAGGGGCTGCCACTACCAATACATACCATGAGGCTTAACAGCAGACAGGAGGAGACACAAAATTATGGAAGTCAGAGCTTATATGGTGTGGCTGGGGGGGGGGTGTGCTATAGTTTGAATATGGTTTGTTTTTCCCCACCAAATCTCATGTTTCAGTTTGATTCCTAATGTTGGACGTGGGTCCAAATGGGAGGTGTTTGGGTCATGGGGATGGATTTCTTATGAATAGATGAATACCCTCCCTGGGGGCTTGGCAGAGTCCTTGAGTTCTCACTGTATCCATTCTTGCAAGAACTGGTTGTTAAAAGGAGCCTAGCATCTCCCTTCCCTCTCTCTCTCTTCCTTTCTCACCATGTAGTGCACATCTGTCTCCACTTTGCCTTCCTCCAGGAGTCGAGGCAACCTGAGGCCCTCCCGAGATTCAGGTGCCCGAACTTGAGTCCTCCAGAATTGTGACACAAATAAACCTTTTTTTTTTCTTTACAAATTACCCAGGCTTAGGTTTTTCCTTATACCAACACAAAATAGACTAAGACGGAGAGAGGGAGTAATATATATATTTACTATGAAATCCTCTGCAATGAGAGGGCGAGGTTGTTAGGTGTATTGCACCTGGGATGTAAGGAAATGGTTCTTGGAAGATAAGTATTTAAATACTCCTAACCTCCAAGGTGTGTGATGGTTAATATTACATGTCAACTTAATAGGAGTGAGGGATGCCTCGATGCCTGGTGAAGCATTCTTTCTGGGCGTATCTGTGAGGGTGTTTCCAGAAGAGATTGGCATGCAAGTCAAAGGACTGGGAAAGGAAGCCTTGCCCTCAATATGAGAGGGCACCATTGAGTCAGCTATGGGTGCTGCTAGAACAAAGCAGATGGAAGAAAGGGGATATTCAGCTTGCATGGCTTTTTCTTCTCTCTCTCTCTCTTTGTCTCTCTCTCTCTCTCCTTTGTGTAGCAGGAGCAGGAGGCCTTTTCTCCTCCTGCCTGTAGACATCAGATTCCAGCTACTTCAGCCTTTGGGACTCTGGTGGAACTTGTACCCGTGCCCTCCCAGGGTATCTTAGGCCACCATCAGTTTTCCTGGTTTTAAGGCTTTCTAACTTAGACTGAGCAACAGCATCACTTTTCCTGGGAGCCATGCTACTAGCTTTTCTTATTCCCCAGGCTGCAGACAGCCTATCGTGGAATTTTGGCTTTGTAACTGTGTTAGCCAAGTCTCCCTAATACATTCCTAATTTCGTGTGTTTGTATACATATATATACACATACATATATGTATACATATGTATGTATGTGTATATATACGCTAATACACATGTATGTATGTGTATATATACACTAATACACATGTGTGTATATGTGTACACATGTTAATACATATGTATGTATATGTATGTACACACTAATACATATGTACGTATATGTGTGCGCACACTAATACATATGTATGTATATGTATACACACACGTATACATACATCCCATTGGTTCCGTCCCCCTGGAGAATCTTGACTAATATAGCATATATATTATTCAAAAGTCCTTTAAGTCAGGTTACTAGTGTTCTTTATCAGAAAGTCGAGGCCTTTCAAAAATGTGAAAATATTCATGGAGAAGGGATGAGAGAGGTTGATTATTGAGTACAAATATACAGTTTGATAGAATAAACAAGATCTATTTGATAGATCTGTTGGGTAACTATAAATTACAATAATCTATTGTTTATTTTGAAATAGAAGAGAATAATTTTAATGTTTCTAGCATTAAAAATTACAAATATTTAAAGTGATAGATATACCAATTACTCTGATTTAATCTTTACAAATCATATGAATGTATTAAATTATATGTAACCCCAGATATGTACATCTATTATGTATCCATTTTAAAATTGTGCATTGATTATTTTCTCAGGGAAATAATACTAATATTCTCTTTAAAATAATAATAAAGCTGGACAATATAGCAATACCTGGTCTCTACAAAAACCTTTTTTTGAAATTAGCCAGGCATGGTGGTGTGCACCTGTAGTCTCAGCTACTCAGTAGGCGGAGACAGGAAGATCACTTAAGACCAAAAGTTTGAGGTTGCTGTGAGCTGTGATCACACCACTATACTCCAGCCTTTGCTCTGTTTCCCAGGCTGGTGAAGAGTCATTAAAACATAAGTTATAGAGGTATTAGTCTTGTTCCTACATATATATCAATGGAATACCGAAATTAGTATTTTGCTAGGAAACACAGAATAACAAAATAAAACATAATATTAATGGAATGCAAATACTGCCAATATCTCAGAAACTATTTTGTGTAACATGTTTCTGAAACATTTTGCATGTAAATCTAGCTGACTTTTTTCATACCTGGTGTAGAACAACACATGGCTGTTTTCTTTTGTGTTTTTTTGTCTTAATGAGTATCCAGTATAATGTCATATTATATCTGATCTCTGTTCCTAATTGGGTGTACTTTCCTCTGTTCCCCTGTCCTAGTGGTTCTTCATTGTGTTGCAAGTAAAAACATGCAACATATCTTTGGAAAGTCAGCCGATCTAACCCAGACTCATTGGTTTAGATCCTGTGCAGCTGATATTATTGTTAATGATCAGATCAATGTAACTGATGAAGTTGGAGTACTGCTTCTTACCTCTAACTTTAATAATGTATTTGGAGATATTCTGATCCATCTATTTCACATTCCCAGTGTTCTTTTTCAAAGCACACATTGAAAATGCATGAATTTTCTGTTGATTGATTTAAACGTCTTTTTGGCTGTTGTTGAATAGTGCATGACCTTTTCCAAAGTCTTAGTACCTACTACCTCGGAGCAGATGATAACGATGTCATTGCCATGTCACTGGCACACTCCTATCTTTCTGTTTGTCCGTTTGGAAATCAGACATCGTTTTCTTCCAGTTTTTGAGTTCCGAGGCAGTTTTTGAGAAAATACTGTTCAGTCTTATTTTCATGAATCATTCATGTTGCCTTGATTCCTTTCTCCTTCAAAGCTGTCAGCTGCCTGATGCTGGTGAAGAGTCATTGAAACATAAGTGACAGCGGTATTAGGCTTGTTCCTAGAGTATTAGCAGTATTCATCCCTAGACTCCCTCCCAACTCAAGCCCGTGTTTATAGAAAGTAATGATTTTGCTTGGTAGGATTCAAATCAAGCCAAATAGCCAAGTTAAGTTATCAGTTGCCAAATTTTATACTCAAACTTAATTGGTTTTCTCTGCAGGGATTGATTAAATCCTTGATGCCCAAAATACTCATGGACTTGTCAAAGGTGTACAACTTTTGTTAGAGTGTATATAATTTGAATTTTTAACTTATTTTGGTAGCGAAAGACATCATTCCTGTTAAATTTCTTCATTCCCTCGAGATGGCTATTACCATCAAATTGAAAGTCAGAAAAGACTTTTGAACTGTCTCTTCTAAATGAATTTGTGATTAAGCTATGATGTACATTTGGATAGTTTTCCAAAAGCATCCTCTTCCTTTAATACAGAACACATTCATTTAGAATAAGAACACCCCAAACTTACCTCAGTTTTTTTTAAATGAGCCCAAAGTCTAGCTTCTTTTGAGATGCATGATGGTTGGTTTCATTCACAATGAAGTTAATTGTGTCTTCATCTGAAAATAATATAAATGGTCTCATTATACTCAGATTTTGACTATGAAGTTATAAAATTTGAGAGTCTCGTGTGGACCACTTTGAAAAATCTTGTCTGATGTCAGTTTCCATTAATTTCTGCAGAGGAACTCTTAACTTCTTTGCCTTCTTCCTGGCAGGGTCTATCCCTGGGTCACAGATGCTGCCACCTGGACTATAATCCTCTGAATCATGCTTCTGGGCAAGTTGTTTTTCTTTCCTGCCTCCTCTCCTCCTCAGTCTTCAACATTGTTATCCCTGTGATGTAGTCTGGGATGGAGGGTGGGAGCGACGTAGGTGGACTGATTCCTTGACTTGGGGCACCTTCTTCCAGTGCACACAGAACATCTTCCAGTTTCACAAGGCATGCCAGAAGATGTGGTAAGACTCTCAGATGATAGGTCCCTGAAATATAGGTTACAAGTTAACAGGAAAAGAGAGATGAGCCAAAACTGGGGAAAGTTAATATTACGTGTTAACAGATATGGCCTCGAGAGGGGCTTGTCTTCCGAAAGGTTATCAGATTGTCTGCAAAGCGGCCATTTATCCCCTTGGCTGCTGCTGAGTTGAAGTTCCCTTGGGAGATTCAAAACCATCAAGGCAGGACAACTCAAGACAAATGTATACATACAAATGGAAGCTGCAAGACAGTGAAAATCTGACTGTGGATGAATGTAGTGACAGTTTCTACTATATCCACTTTCATCATTAGTTTGAGTGAAACACTGGATCAGGATGGATTGTGATATACGTTCAGCTCATGGAAACACTAGGCTACTTGCATATTTATTATTTCTCAAAAGCCTTCATTCTTCTTAAAAAGCTGGCCTAAAGCCCATCTTGCTCGCCTAAATAAGTATTCACCCATAGAATATAGGGAGCTTACATGGAGAGTAAAGTGCAAAATCAGCTCCTTAAGAGTAAAGTTATGGCTGTTGGCCAAAGAAGTCTGATCTGTGAAGAGGATGATCAAATCCAAGGCGTATTCTGTTATTTAAATTTTTTTCTCTCTCTTTCTCTTTCACTATCTATCTATCTATCTATCTATCTATCTACTATTTCCCTTATTGAGTTATGATTTGTCATTTTCAGTTCTAAAATTTTTCATTTATATAAAATTGGGCATTGGTCTATTTTTCTAATATCTCAAATTTGAACAGAGAAAAGCTAATGAAATTTCAGGCTTTACTCAGTATTAATTCCAGAAATTATCATATTAGGTATTACATGGTTTGGGCTATTTTTAATAAACATAACAGATAAAGATAAAGGCTTTATATTTTATAGTATGTCTGATATTATTTGAAATAGTTTGCAATGACTTCTCATATTTTTCCACACTAAATGATAGACCCTAAACAAAAGTAAAAATTTTAAAGAGTTTGTTTTACCACCTCACAAAAAGGAGACTGATTGCCCCTCACAGATTTCTTCCTTTTTCCTACAGAAGCAAAATTTCATGATAAATCTACTATCCTACTTGACTGAAGGAAAAAGAAATGTCATTGATTATTTTCAAGCACTTACTAGGAAGATCACTGCAAAGAGAAGTGTAAGGAACACTAAGGGACATTAAAAGACATCTTGCCCTGAAAAAGCTGAGGATCCACTCGTAGAGAGAAAGCATATATCATGAAAAGTAGCAAACAATACAATACACATCACATGAGGAGTTATAATAATCCCGATACAAGCACACAGAAAGGAGACACATGAGGAGGGGGGATGGGGCAAGACCTTGGATCCGGTTTTTCTGTGCCTAAGGAAGGCTTTCAACAATTCTCTGACAGGAATTATTGGGACAGAAATATTCTGCATTGGTTTTAAAAATCCCCAAGAGACCTCTCTCCTCCTTTCTCTTTCATCATCTCCAATGATACTCCTGAAAATGAATCACATCTCTCCATATGCTAAAAAAGGTCAATGCCAGAGAGTCACAGCAAATGACAAGTTTACCTGGAGGCAGATGCTATGACAGAGCCAGGGATTACTGGCTGCTGTGGTCTTCCTAGTCCCAGCACCTGCATTAATTATAGTGGCGGGGGTGTGGTCTGGACAGAGCACCTGACAGCCTCCTGGCAAGCAAACTGTCATCCCAGGAGGATTGACATTTTCAAATGGAGGAGTGGGAGGAGAATAGCTCAGCTTCCAAATGAAAAAAAAAATCAGTGTAGGGTAAGCAAAAGGAATATGCACAAGTGGAAAGTTTCTTCCATCCTCCCTTTCTTCCTTCCCTTCTTCCCTCTCTCTCTTCTTCTTTCCCTCTTTTCTACCCACTCTCTTCTTTCCTTTCTTCCTACCTTCCTCCATACCTCCCTCCCCTTTTCTCCCTTCCTTCCTTCCTAAAGTTAATTTTTAAATCTCTCAACAATCCATAGGTAGAGGGGAGAAAGGCATTTTCTAGGCATTTCATTATTTCAGATACAGCAGCTTCTCTTAGACCCCAAGGTCCTCCTTCAGCTTCGATCAAGCTGACCAAGAAACAAAGGTAAAGAAAACTGAACATTTTTGAAGGTCAGCAAGGCCTATTAGCCAGGCACTAAGACATCAGCGGCTGTTTAAATACATTTCTGAAAGCCAGGAGCTCCTTCTCTCACATGAGGCCACAAAGGTCTTTGAATTCCATGGGAAAAGAAACCCTTATTTCAAAAATAAACTTTGAAGTTGTTTGAAGATGAAAGAGGAGACTTGCCTCTGAGCCAGCGCTGAAGCAGTGGGGAGGGACAGTACCTTCGGAAAACCTTATTAGAAAACTTTATTAGAATATGCTTCAGAAAGCCTTATTAGAATTTAAAAGGACTGTGCAAACAGATGCCCTGTGGCTCTGTCCCACTGAAAGTATGTGACAGGGTTTTAAGAGCATAACTACAACTAAGTCTGAAGCTGACAACTATCAAAGTTTTATTATTTGATTATACAAAATGATTTCTCATTCAACAGAGAAGATTGAAAAGCAATGATTTTCAAAACTTACCTGTGAAACTTACTCACTCCCATCTCATTTAATATTGGAGAAAAAATAAGAGAACTACATTGCATTTAGCATTTCCATTCTACACCAACACAATGTGAATAATTTTCCGTTTTAGTATTTCACGATGCCTGTAAGTACCAAATGGAACAATCCTAATTTATAAAATGACAAGTAGAAAACTCTGCATTTTGCAATCAATTACTTTAGGAATCATTTTAAAAACTTTCATATAAGATCCCACTAATTAAGCACTATTTACTGGATTATGGAATACATATACATATATATTTATAATATAAAATATATAAACACACACACATATACATATAACCTCTTCATACCAATCTTACAAGGTGCATGTTATTAACCTTATTACACAAATGAAAAAAATTGTGATTCGGAGAGATAATTTCTTTCAATGTATTCAGCTATAGTCAGCTATAACATAGCTATAATCATGTATAACGAAGCTAGGATTTTAATCCGGAATAAAAAGTGCAAGCTATTTCCATTCACTTTGCCCTTAACTGTCATACTAATGCTAGCAGATTAAAAATTTGAATTGACTAAAGATAAAGATGAATATAGTGACAGTTTCTACTACATCTACTTTCATCTTTAGTGAATGTTCTGAGCTATCAAAATACTAAACCAGTCCTAGTGTTACGGATTATCATGGGCAGAACTGAAATTTTAGCATTTCTCACCAGTCTAGGCATTGTTACATGGCACCAATGTGACCACTGAGAGCTATCAGGCAGAAAATGGGGATATGTTTAGATTGAACGTAAGAGGTTAGGATTGATTGATTTTTTTTAATGCTTCCTTTCAGTCCACCCTCCTCTATACTTCCATCAAGTCATTTCAAATCCATCTTTTGGTCAGTAGCATGCGGTTAGTTCTTGCACCATGCTGAATGCAAGGTTCCCCTTGAAGAGCTTAGGATTTTTATATTATGAATATATATATGCATATGTATTCCATAATAAATAGTAAGTGCTCAGTCAGTTGGATCTTATATGAAAGTTTTCAAAATGATTCCTAAAGTAATTGATTGCAAAATGCATAGTTTACTGTTTGTCACTTTATAAGTTAGGATGGTTCCATTTGGTACTTACAGGCAAAAACACATAAGTGTATATACAAAAGTATATCAGACCTCCCTCTTGTTGATACCAGGATTGATTATATTAACCTTCATCCTACAACCAACCTTGCATTTTACTAACGTAAGAGGTTAGGTATTTTGTGTAGAGTCAACAAACCATTTGGGTGACTGACTTTTCTCTTTCTTTCTGCTTTTATGTAATATGAAATAGCCTTGCAATAAACACTTTTAGGAAAATTAACGATATTTAAGTACATCGTTAAATATCATATGCCTATAATATTTATCATGTGCCTATAATTTTTAAAATATTTCCCAACATATATTCCCTTCTCTGAAACTGGGATGTAGCCCTGTAGCCTCTCTAATATTAAGACAAGGCTAGGTATCAGATTAGAGACAAAGGAAGATTCTAAGTCCAGGGAAAGTAGAGGTCAAAAAAAGAGAGGAAGCTAGAGGGCAAAGGGCAGACCTGAAAGGACTGCTTTCTGAATGCTAATGGTTAAAATCCATAGAGGTGAGTTAGATAAAAGCCACAGCGCTGAAGGAATCCTACAGCACATCTTTCTCCAGCTTATCAGTGGCCATCTCAGGGAAATCCCAAGATCCTCAGAGGGAACCTTGTATTCAGCATGGTGTGGGAACTAACCACGTGCTGCTGACCAAAACATAGATACATAGATTTGAAATGACTTGAGGGAAGCATAGAGGAGGGTGGCCAGAAAGGAAGCATTAAAAAAAACAAAACAAAACAAAACAAAACAAAAATAACAACAACAACAAAAACCTGCAAGCCAGAATCCAGCACAGAAAACAGATAGTAGCAAAGAGTTTTAGGTTTCCAAACATAAATCTTGGCCCAGAGCATCATTATTCCATAGTAGGCCTGTGGTTGGAATAAGAAGGCTACACAGAACATGTACATTAGAACTAGAGGGTATGGCAGAGCATATGGACTTCAGAGGTGTGTGTAGCATAATTTACAAACAAAACAGGAACCTGAAGACACACAACTCAGGAAACAACAGGTCAAGTCACCAGGTGACCAAATCGGTTGATGGGCACAGACATCAGCAAGGGTCCAAACAACACATCGAACAGAATTGTATCAGATCTCCCTCTTCCTGATAGCAGGACTGATTATATTAACCTTCATCCTACTACCAACCATGCATTTTACTAATAATATGTTAAATTCAATTTTTATTTCAAACATGCATTTTCATACATGTAGGCAGTGGGAGATAAAGAATACAAACATTTATATAATGATATGTGGTTTGCAAAATGATGTTATATGTATAAATTAGATGTTTGACTTTATTTTTGTAGTGGGACTAATACTTTATTTATTTATTTATTTATTTATTTATTTATTTATTTATTTATTTTGAGAGGGAATCTTGCTCTGTCACGCAGGCTGGAGTGTAGTGGCACAATCTTAGCTCACTGCAACTTCTGCCTCCTGGGATCAAGCGATTCTTCTGCCTCAGCCTCCCCAGTAGCTGGGACTACAGGCGCATGCCACCACACCCAGCTAATTTTTGTATTTTTAGTAGAGATGGGGTTTCACCATATTGGCCAGGCTGGTCCCAAACTTCTGATCTCATGATCCACCCTCCACAGCCTCCCAAAGTGCTGGAATTACAGACATGAGCCACCATGCCCAGCCTGGACTAATATTCTTGTGCCACTGGATAACCAAACTACCATGCTTACGTCTTCACATGCTTCAGTTACCACAGGTTTACCCTACCTTCTTCAACTACATTGCCTCCCATCCAGTAAGTTTAAAAATTTCTGTGCACCTATTGGTATGTAGGATATCCAGGAAGATATTGCTGTTGACCTCTACTTCATCAATTTGAAAACAAGTCCAGGGCCTGTTTCATGAACTGAGAAATTGACTTCAACACAAGAAAGGTCCTCTGGTGAATAATGTGGTTTCCCGTTTCCACACATCTTTTCTGCACTATTAGGACATTGTTCATAATTCATCACATTCAGGATCAAGTACCACCCTAACTATCTCCTTGCCTACTTAGATAAAAATCTAGCCATGTGGCACCATGGATAAGAGGCAGTCCTACAAAGTGGTTAACAAGATAGACCCCGAAGCCAGTTTGTCTGGGTTCAAACATCTCTACAAACTATCCGCTGTGTGTCTTTGAACAAGTTACCTAACTTTCTTTGTGCCTTAATATTCTCCTCTATAATAGTCATATAGACATAAAAATGCATGGAGCACAAGGCTGTTATGGGTAATAAATAAATTTAATGCACATAAAGCATGTAGAAATATATCTGACTCATAGAACTTTTCACCAAATGGTAGCTACTATTGTTAATATAATCATCTTTCTTGCTTCATAATAATTTTTTCATCCTTCTTGATCAGAGTTGATCAAAGCCTACCCTTGTCCACTTTACCTGGTTTCCCTAAATTTGACACTCTGGAAGAAGGTTTTTGTGTCTAGATTTTTTTCCTTTCAATAGGTTGCTGAGATGATTATGAAAATTAGTTCACCCCTTTTCAGAAGCTCACTTACCAACATGTGTTAGGATGGAGAGCCTTTTAAAGTCTCACCCATGCAGATACCTAAACTCTCATAAAAAGTTCTTGTTTATATACTTGTTCTCTAGGAAAATGCAAGCCTACTTATCTTACAGGGATAATACTAAGAAGTCATTCTAGTGATATTTGTTCCATAATGGAGAAATCGCTATTTTGTCTGTTCTCATAGGAAAGGAGCAGCTGGAGCCATTTTTTATCCCTTCTTACCAAGAACATGATTCTACCGTATTTCACCACACTTACAACAGCTTTGTCAGGTGTATATTAAGGTTTTCATTTTACAGAAAATAAAATGAAAATTCAGGGATATAAAAGGAGAAGTTAACATTACTAAGTTTAAGTAGCATATGGGATACTTTATACATTATAATCTTACTGAATTTTGCCGAATTGAGGTATAATTATCTCCATTTTCAACATGTGGAAGCAAATTAATAACTCTGAGTCACATAAGAACTCAGACAGCAAAGATGTGAACTAGGTCTTGGACATAATCAAGGCTGTTTTCCACTATGCTTTGATAGCCTCTCTAATGAAGTAGCCAACAATGGCTCCCCATTTTCTATTAGTTTTCCAAACTCAAGAGTCAATGGATAATTAAAATAATCATCACAAGTACCCCTCACTGATTTACTATTTAATTATAATATTCTTTAAATATGTATAAACAAAAATGAGTTTAGATCATTAATATTTACATGTCTTATTCAATTGTTAAAATAGCATAACAGCAACATTTTAAATATTAACAACTAAAAACTAGAAAATTCTATTAACTATTTTACTTTAATATCATAGTGATGTCACATGTCAGAAACCAAAAAGAGGCTGAATACAAATATGAGACTTGTTGCTAAGATACAAATTCTTCTGATTCCACTGAGTTCACTACGCTATGGCCCTTTGATGACTTCAGTCCTTAACCATGATCTCCATTCCAGTAATGACTGTCTCTATTAATATAGCAAGGAAGTATTTGTCATCATTGGCAGCATCTGTCATCTGTGTAGCATAACAAATAATCATGTTAGGTGTCCAGTCAGTTTCTGATTCTTTTTGCCACAAGCCTGCAACAAACAGAGAATAGTATTCCACAAAATTATATATTTTCAAGATGCCAAAAACATCTCAATGTATTAAATAGGCTGAATTATTAAATCTATGAAAAGATCAATTTCACACTGTTAGTGGAAAATATATATATACTTATAACTGCTAAGATAACTCAATGTGTACAAAGGGAAACTGGGTATTTTGAGTATTTTTGATATTGGGATTAAATTATTAAATTATATAATTTAATATTATATAATTTATATAATTTAATACTATATAAAATTATAATTTATTAGTGATCAGACACCCTGACAATATATTAGATGTTAAACGTTTTCACTTTATGTGATAACTCATTTTTATTTTGACTGAAAACAGCACCCTCCAGCCAAAGAAAAGTATAGTGCCATTACATGGCAGTTCTTATTTCTATTGCCCTTTAGTCAGATGACTCAATGTTTGCAAATATGTTTGCAAATTCATGTACACCGTCAATTATGGTAAGTTTATGAAAGAGTATAAAATGTTTATATTGTTACACACACACACACACACACACACACAGAGCTTGTGAAAGAAGTCCTATTTGTATAAACTCTAAACACAACAAAGTTGAGAGCTTCCTGCTTTGTGATACTCCATTCCTTTGTACTTACCTACTTTGAAGTGTTTGTCACACTGCCTTAAATCTGTCTGCCTACTTGACCATATCTCCCCCGTTAGACTGTTTGTCCCTTGAATATAGAGACTATCCCCTATTTATGCTTATGTGACACTTGCTACAATGTGTGGCACATAGTAGATGCTCATTACATGACCATGGAGTGAGTGGATGTACTAAATTCTATGAAGACAATGCAAAGGAGGCATGGGTTTAACCAAGAAAAAGCTCAAATCTAAGTTATTTAATGATTATGTCCTCACTGTATTAACAGGGAGCAGATGTCTCAACTGAGTAAGGCTCAGAGGAAAATTGCTATGGGGAATTTGGAGAGGAAAGTTATGGATCTTGAAATGCATTATGTAATTGGGATAATTAAAAGCAAAATAGCGTACACAGAAAATGAACTTTTCAATCCTCACAGTAATGCCTGCTTCTGTCTTTGGGCAAAAAATTAAAAAATGCAAAATAGCAGAAGTGATGCCAGTGGGTAAGAGACGGGGAAAAAACAAGACAGAAATAGTGTGAATGCACATATTTGAATGATATGCAGAACCTGTGAAAGACTTGCAGTGACTAAAATATCTATTACTCAACAATTCTCTCATTTGGCATGAAAAACACAACCTCTCTATGTGATGCAGCCAATATGGTGGCACTCAAGTGGGGATACACAGATTGTCAACACTGCTGGTTATTCATGTCTGCAAAGCAGCTCGAGATAGAACATGTGCAGAACAGGGAGAGAGAGAGAGTTTGGGGACTGTAGAAAACTATTCTTCCTCACTCACTGAACAAAACTGCCATGCAAAAACACACGAGTCACGTAAGTCAACTTAGGAAAGCAACTCAGAACAGATTTACACAAGCTAAACAGGGGCCTTTGGAGGGAGAATATTTCAAAGCAATCTGCTTGGTGAATTTTATAGCCTGGGGGCCTGACATCTGCAGACAGCCAAGTGCCTGTAGGAAACTAATGAGGAGAACGTACAAATTAACAGCACACAATCTAAATGTACAGCATTTCTGAAGAGACATAAAAATTTAACCAAAAAGAAAATAAAGGAGAAAGTAGATAAAAAATTATTCTAGCTTTCCTGGCAATATCATTCTTTGCATTTAGTGTACAGGAATATACATATTTCCTTTAGAGATGTTGAAACATTTTTTCTTCTTTAATAAAGATGATACAACTACCTACAAATTAGGTATCTTCCTTGAGTCACTGGTTTCTCATCTACAAAATGAACAAAATGACCTCTATGCTTCAGTACTGTTGTAAAGATTAGGGGAACAATTTGCAGCATTTTAAACAAAGTAAATGCAACTTGCTAAGGATTCGTTAAATAGCATCTGCTAAAATAAACATCATAAGCATTTACAATTTTTTTTGTTAAGGCTGCACCAAGAATTGCAAGTACCTAGCATAAAGCACCCATTTTTTCTTGACAAACTAGAAACCACAGAATGTAATCTCCTAGACTTGCTTAAACTGTCCATTCTCTTTGTTGAACTCCAACCTGAAGAATGCTATTTTCTGGACTTGTTTATTCTTATGCCATGCACTTCTGCACTGATCATGGAACATTTGCCTTACCCCATGCTATGATTTGAATCTTTCCCTTCCAAAATCCAGGTGTTGAAATGTATTGGTCAATGCGATGGTAGTGTAAGAAGTGGGAAATTTTAAGAGAACATTAGGTCATGAGGGCTCTTCCCTTCATCAATGGCATTAGGCTCTTAAAAAAGAGGCCTCATGCAATGTTTCACTTGCTTGCTCTTCTGCCAACTGCCATGTGAGGACACAGCATTTCTGTCCTCTGGAGGATACAGCCACAACTTGCCAGACAGCGACCCTCACGGGACAACCAAACCAACTGGCCCTTTGATCGCAGATGTTCCAGCCTCCAGAAATGAGAGAAAAGAATTTCTGTTCTATATAAATTATCCAGTTGCAGGTGTTTTGCATTGTAACAGCACAAAAGGATTAAGACACTCTACAATCATACTCTTATTCCCTTGCTCCCTTTTCTCTCCAGACCAACATATAGAGTCCTTCTTTTTGCTTTGCCACGTTGGCGGTGTTTAATCAAGGAACCTAGATATTCTCATTACTTCTACCTCCTTTTGTAATAAGTAACCACGAGAAAACACCCATGTAAGCAAGTTATTCAGAAGCAAGAGTCATTTTAGTGTTTTTGGTTGTTGTATTGGTAATGAATTCTACTTGGTTGAAGATAATTCTGAGGCTACCAGCCTTCTTATCTATTTCCAAAAGCAAAATATGGTCCAAGATGGCTAATCTTTCTCTCATGGCCATTACTCCTTCACTTCTGCACTTAGACAGTGTTCATATTAAAACATCACTAGCTAGGAATCAGCAGCTAGATCCCACAGTTTCTAAAATGCCATTTTGCCTGCTTGGAAGATACAATCTTTTCTTTCCTGCTAGAGTTTTACCAATCTGTGAAGCACAGATAACACTAAAGTTTTCTTTGAACATTTTTTTTTTGCCATATAACCAATTGGCCAATTTTTTTTTTTAATTTTCTACAGCTCCTGCATAATATGTAACCTGTATGACAAAGTATCTTCCTGCATGTGTGTAATTTCCCCCTTACTTTTATTTACTTCTCTAGGGCAGTGATGTCCTTGAGGTCTCAGTGACTAGCCAAAGTCACTGCTTTCTGATGATGCTGATGGTTGTGTTGTTAGATTCTTTTATAAAATGTAAGCTTTTTCTCAGGAATCTCAGGAATCTGTCTTGTCTTACTTTAAATATATGATTAGGCTTTGTGATCCTTTCATTTATTTATATTTATTTGAAGCAAATTGATGCTAATAACAAATTGAGAACATAAAAATATAAAATACAATAAAATAATGCATAATAGCCAAAGATGACTGTTCTTAAAATGCACATGAGTATATAAAATATAAACAATATGACATATATATGTGTATATATATACACACACGTATATATCCATATATCATTATTATCATTATCATTTTTAATGAAATGTTCATTTCTGCAATATTTGTAACTAGTATTGTAATTGTTATTTTAAAATACCAGTAATGATATTAGCACTTCCTTAATAATGTATTAGTTCTTCAGAAACATACTTTTTAGTGATTGCCTATTTTGGTATATAAACAAATTCTAATTAACTGAATTCTTCCCCCAGTCAATATGTGTGGAAACCACATTCTCTCTTGTCGCCAGGGCAGGAAACTTCTTTTCTCCCTCAATGGAAGAGGAGCATTGGTATGAACACTCTTGGTCTCTGACTCCCGGTGGCTAATTGTGGGGCTTTGTGTTCCTTAGGTGAGGTTGTGGTGGTAAAAAGTCATCACTCTCAGAAGAAATTGCTTCTTTTTATATTTTGCCCTCGCGAGGCCCAGGGAACACTCTCTTCCTTTGAGCTTTCTTGCTGTCCACACTAGGTTATAGAAACCTTCCATGAGGGTAAGAACGTTGGCCATGTCTGCAGCTCTCTTGCCTCCAACTCTGAGTCAGCTCAGGGTCTGCTCCCACAGGCTTTTCTCAGGGTCAGAATTTATTGAGGCTAAATTAGGGAGTGGCAATCAGGGAGTAGTAAAAATATTGATAAAGTTAATATTTTGATATCTATTGACAAGTAGTCATCTGTGTATTCTACTAGTTAGAAACCAAAGGGACTAGGAACCTTACCTTTCAACATATTGGTGTTAGTGAATATTGGAAGACAAGTTTAGAATCTAATGTCATAGTTCAAGTTATTCTATGGTGATATTATTCATAAACAACAAAATGAACAGGATTAGGTACATAGTTCAATTATACACCTGAATACTATCATAATCCCCGTAGAAGTTTCCTCCATGACCCTTTCCAGTGAATGCCTTTCACTCAACACAGAAGGAAGTTTCACTTTTTTGAAATTTATATAAATAAAATAATATGTACTGCTTCATGTTCACTCAAAGTATTACTGAGATGCATCCATGTTTTGGTATGTGTAAGTAGTTTATTCATTTATTCCATTAAATAAATACATGTAAATCTATCCATTCTTTTGTTTAGAATTTATGTATATTTCCAGTACATTTTTGTGCATGTCTTTTTATAGACATATTTTTTCATTTCTCTTAGATAAGCACTTAGAACTGGAATTGCTAAATCATAGGGTAATCATAGTTTTAACTTCCTAAGACATCATAAAATCATTTGCCAAAATTGCTGTACTATTCACCTTGCTGTAGGTGATGTACAAGAGTCCTGGTTGTTCCATATCATCGCTAACATTTGGCATTGTCAGTAGTTTTTGTTTCAGCCCTTTAATGTATCTGTGAAGTGGTATTGTATTAATTTCATTGTGGTTTTAATATGCAACTCCACAGATTAATAATGTATGGGAGGAAAGAATTGAAGGAAAATTATACTATAAATAGAAGACATTGAGAAAGCAAACCTTAGACAAGTTAATAATTAATTATATGGAAAACATAGGAGAGACCAAAGATGACGTCATATTAGTGTAAAATTATTTTAATAAAGTAAAGACTAGATGGAATATAACATATATTAGCCACTCTTTGAAAAGATCAATTATAAAACTATAAATATGAGTAATTCTTTGAGAACAAGTCAGCACTATTTAATGGGAAACTTAGAATAAATAAATTGGAGATAGCATATTTTATCATTTTATCTGTGCAATTATAGTTTTTAAATTAGTCTTCATGCTATAAGAATGATGGCCTGAAGTAAAATTTTATGCATACTTTTTTTAAAGCTTAGTAAAATATTTTATTTTTGAGGTGGTCACAGTTCACTCTCTCGGTTTCCTGCTGAGTCTTTTGCAAGAAACCTACACCAAATACAAATACTCTTACAGTTTCTAATGCAAAAATTCAATGTGAAGCATGGATTCTTTGCAATACAGTTTCCAGATTGCATTCAATTATGAAGTGATAATATAGCAAAAGCATTGACAGAGAAGGCTCATTTTACAATTTTTCTTCCGAATGAATTTTTTTTTTTTTTTTTTTTTTTTTTGAGACAGAGTCTCACTCTGTTGCCCAGACTGGAGTGCAGTGGCAGGATCTCAGCTCACTGCAAGCTCTGCCTCCCGGGATCATGCCATTCTCCTGCTTCAGCCTACTGACTAGCTGATACTACAGGCGCCCGCCAGCACGCCCAGCTAATTTTTTGTATTTTTAGTAGAGACGGGATTTCACCATAGCCAGGATGGTCTCGAACTCCTGACCTCGTGAGGAGTCCACCCGCCTCAGCCTCCCAAATTGCTGGGATTACAGGTGTTTCCAAGTGAATTTTGAAGGGATATGTGAAGATTGTGGACAGAGAGTGCAAAGTTTTGTATATCTCATATTATCCATTTGGTGGGGTGTGTGTGTGCCTACGTGTGTATGTGTGTCTGTGTATACATAGTCTTAGGAAGAATATCCATTGAGCCTTAGAGACAAAAGGAATCATTACATAGGCAGGTCCCTCAGTCAAATAAAACAACATCAGTGGTTAATTATCATGATGTAAAATTACTACTTTCATTGGAAAAACATGGATTAGATGAAAGTGAAATTGGTAGAGTCAAGTAATTGCTTATTTTTGGTGGGAGTACCTGATGATTTTGCTATTCAGGATAAGGAGATAAGCAATTTTAGGTGGAAATAATGTAAAATATATATTTAAAAATGCTAAGGACACGTGATTTAGAACTGAAGGAGATGGAGAAGAAAATAATGAAGAAGAAAAGAATGAAAGTGATAAGCAGAAAAGAAAAGCACAAATAGAAGGAACTTGAAAAGGTGTTTTGGTTGCTAGTGAGTAGCTATTTTGATTATGTTATCTCAATATATACATGAGCATAATATCTATTTCTTTTGGTGATGTGGCTATTTTCAATATGTTTTACAGTAAAACAACCAGGAATGAGTTAATAGAATCACAAATAAATGTATTTATTTATTTATTTTTAGCAATAATTCTATATATAGAATTCTTAGAAGCTTAGCACCAATGTGTGTGTGTGTGTGTGTGTGTGTGTATGCATGCGCACGTGTGCATGCACATGTGTGTATGTATTTACATTCTTCTGGATAGTCTTAGACTGAAGCTAATAACTAATCTTTGGTTCAGGCAAGTATCTATAGTTAATGGGAATTAAGAACATGAATTTGATTCTTTTTGTTTACCTGAGCACACTTTTCCTTATCCTTAGTTATCTGAAATACTAACAAACATTGACTTTGTTAAAATAATAAACACAGATGCACAGATTGCTGATTACTGTTATAGGAACCAATTTTCTTCAATTTGTGGTATATCTTGCTAGTTTGTTGCTTTGGAGACAGTGGGCATTATCTTTCCTGGGCAAAAATAATGTTTAAGCAATGTAAGAGACATTATTTAGAACTTTTTCTGGGCCTCAGGAGCCAAAACTTCTCTAAAAGACTCTAATTCTAGGCTCCCAATGATGCAGGATTTTTCTCAGCCCCTTTGCCAGACTCACAGCAGCAGTGTCCCCTCTACTTAACACACTATGTTCAGCCCCTTGCAGGAGGGAGCACATGAGCAAGTGAGTGTGGGGGGACCTGCCAGTCAGTCCAGGCACCAACACAGGAGTAAGTTCCAGGCAGGGACCACAGCCAGACCATACATGTCATCTTGAGGGGAATGTGGTGGCCCCCAGGTGAGGGTGCCCTTGACCCCAAGGCCCCAGACAGGATGTTACAGTGCTCTTTTAGTTCTGCCATCTGTTGTCTGAAGACAACGGCATGTTAGCAGCTCAGCTGGCCCCTTGCCTTATTGTGTAGGGTGGCTCTTCTCCTCTGGCGAGGGCAAAGGGCCAGTGTGACAACCTTTTCTAAGTACCTGCACTCAATGGGTCCTGAGCTCTTGTCCAGTGTCCAGGAAGAATTAGACCACATGGACAATTGAAGGATACTGAAGGTGGAAAATTTCACTGGGCCATAAAACCGGCTCTCAGTAGAGAAGGGAGTTGGAGACGGGATGAGAAAGACAGGTCTTCTCCCCCTAAGTCATGTTGTCTCTTTCCCAAATTCAGGCCATCTCCCCATCTACTGACTGAGTCTGGGGTCTTTATAGGCACAGGATGGGAAGTGCATGCTCATTAGTTTTTGAGTATGTAAAAATGGTTAAAGTGAAGACAACACTCAAAGGTGGGCTTGACAGTGTAGAAAAACAATTAGGAAAGGGTAGGTATCCCTGCAGTTACTACCCACATGCCTCTGGCTGTCACTACTGTGTCCCCACCTCACATGGATGATAAGAAAGCCCATGATTTATCAGGAAAGTAAGAATTGCTCTGTCCCAGCATGTAGCACATCTGTGGTATCTGGCATTCATCCACTCTAGGCTGCAATTTCCCTTACACATAAAAATGCTCTGTCTTCCAATAGTACAATGGATTTTGTGGTAAAATCTGAGATGCTACTCAGTCAGTCTCTCAATTCTGTGGCTTCACCAAGCCTAGATTGAGGGAATGATCTAGCAGCTTATGCTTATACCTGCCTTCTTTTTCTTCACCATGGCATTTGCCATATTACTGCGTTATACTTCATATAGTTATGTTTCTCCACTCAACTGTTATCTGTAACTATGTTACATACTATGACTTCTATGTGTCTATTCCTAGCTTATAGATCAGCATTTGGACACAAAGTAGGTCTCAACATGTTTGTTCAGTGAACGAGAAAATTGGAGTCCAGAGAACTGAAGTCACTCATCCAAGTTTCTATAGAGGCAGAATCAAGGTTGGAACACAAGTTTCTTCAATATTAGCCTGGTGCCCTTTATACTGTGTCCCTTTGCTTCTGAATCAGTTCATTTGCATTCAGATTGATGCATTCCGATATATGCAGTGACATAAAGCAATTGGCCAGGTATTCCTGGATATGTAATGTGACACTCCTTTGATCTTGGAAGGCAGCTGACACATAACAAGACTGTTTTGATAACATGTAGCAACACATTAAGTAAATTATATATATGTTTATGACAACAATCAGATGAGAGATAGTGAAAGTAGCCTGAGGGAGAATACTTACAAATTTTGGCTTTTTCTAACAATGTATTTTTAGAAAAAAAGAAAATAAAAATGGAACATGCATATCACTCTGCCTCAAAGCAAGTCATTTTGAAATGGTTATGTGTGTTTAATGAACTTTATGACTATAGATTTTGCACTAGTTTTCCATTTTACACTAATGCTTTTAAACATGAGATGACTTTATTTTGAATTATTGTGTCTATGAATAAAAATTGGTAACCCAAGGTTTGAGCAAGAAAAGTCTAAATTTTGAATGTATATTTTTCCTATACCTTAGAAAACTAATATAATTAAAGTATAATTAACATATAACAATGTCAACAAATTGAATCAAACTCTGTAAAATATTTGAAGAGATTTATTTTGAGCCAAATATGAGCGACCACGGCCCATGACACAGTCCTCAGGAGGGCCTGGGAACATGTGCTCAAAGCAGCTTGGTTTTATACATTTTAGGAATATACGAGACTTCAATCAAATACATTTAAGAAATACATTGGTTTGGTCCAGAAAGGCAAGACAACATGAAATGGGGGCTTCCAGCTTATAGGTAGATTTAAAGTTTTTTAATTGACGATTGAGTTTATCTAAAAACCTAAGAGCAGTAGAGAAGAATGTCTGGGTTAAGACGAAGAATTGTGGAGACCCAACTTTTTATTTGCAGAAGAAGCCTTCAGGAGGTAGAATAGGTTGTAAAATGAGTCTTATCAGACTTAAAGTCTTGTTGATGTTAAGGCAGGAGAGGTATAATAAGGCATGTCAAACTCCACTTCTTGTTATGGCGTGAATAGTATCTCAGGTTAAATTTTAAAAGAGCCCTGGCTAAGGAGGAAGTCCATTCATTTGGCTGGGGGCCCTTAATTAGACCATCATGGCAGATAGGAAGCAGGACTAGATTGCAGCTCTGACTTGGACAGACAGAGCAGTGTGCAGAGGCTTGCATCATGAATTTTAGCTCCAGGATGATTGCAAGAACAAACCAGAAATCCTGAGAGGACCCACAGACCCTCTGAAGGAAGCAGACTGCTCCTGTAGGACCTGGGAGACATCCCGAATACTAGACTACCCAAATGAGAAGAAATCAGAAAACCAACTCTGGTAATATGATGAAACAAGGCTCTTCAAAAATCATACTAGCTCACCAGCAATGGATCCAAACCAAGAAGAAATCCCTATTTTACCTCAAAAAGAATTCAGGAGTTTAGTTACTAAACTAATTAGGGAGACACAAGAGGAAGGCAAAGCCCAATGTGAGGAAATCCAAAAAATGATACAAGAAGTGAAAGGAGGAATATTCAAGGAAATAGATAGCATAAAGAAAAAACAATAAAAACTTAAGGAAACATTGGACATACTTATAAGAATGCAAAATGCTCTGGAAAGTCTCAGCAATAGAATTGAACAAGTAGAAGAAAGAAACTCAAAGCTCAAAGACGAAGTCTTTGAACTAACCCAATCCAACAAAGACAAAGAAAAACAAATAAGAAACTATGAACAAAACCTCCAAGAAGTCTGGGATTATGTTAAACAGCCAAACCTAAGGATAAATAGCGTTCTTGAAGAAGAAAAAATTCTAAAAGTCTGGAAAAAATATTTGGGGAAATAATAATTAAAAAAAAATATTTCCCAGCCTTTCTAGAGACATAGATGTCCAAATACAAGAAGCAAAAAGAACACCTAGGAAATCGATCGTAACAAGATCATAGCATAGCACATTGTCATCAAGTTATCTAAATTTAAGACAAAGGAGAGAATGTTAAGAGCTGTGAGACAAAAGCAGCAGGTAACCTAGAAAGGAAAAGCTTCAGATTAACAGCAGATTTCTCAGCAGAAACCCTACAAGCTAGAAGAGATTGGGGCCATATCTTCAGCCTCATCAAATGAAACAACTATCAGCCAAGAATTTTGTATCCAGTGACACTAAACATCATATATGAAGGGAAGATACAGTCTTTTTCAGACAAACAAATACTGAGAGAATTTGCCACTACCAAGCTGCCAACGCAAAAATTACTAAAAGGAGCTCTAAATCTTGAAAAAGGAGCTCTAAAACTCTGGAAACACATCAAAACAGAACCACATTAAAGCTTATATCAACAGGACCTATAAAATAAAAAGATCATTTAAAAAGCAAAAACAAGAAAACCAAGGTACACAGGCAACAAATAGCACCATGAATGCAATGGTACCTCACATCTCAAGACTAATATTGAATGTAAATGGCCTAAATGCTGTACTAAAAAAATACAGAACTGAAGAATGGATAAAAACTCACCAAGCAATTATCTGCTGCCTTCAGGAGTCTCATCTAACACATAAGGACTCACATAAACTTAAAGGTGTGGTAAAAGGTATTTTATGCAAATGGACACCAAAAGCAAGCAGGAATAGTTATTCTTGTATTAGACAAAACAAACTTTAAAGCAGCAGTGATTAAAAGAGGGACATTATATAATGGTAAAAGGCCTTGTCCAACAGGAAAATGTCACAGTTCTAAACATATGTGCACCTAACACTGGCAATCCCAAGTTTATAAAACAATCACTAATAGATCTAAGAAATGAGATAGACAACAACACAATAACAGTGGGAGAATTCAATACTCCACTGAGAGCGCTAGACAGGACACCAAGACAGAAAATCAACAGAGAAACAATGGATTTATGTCATATCTTGGAACAAATGGACTTAACACATATATACACAACATTTCATCCAACAACCACAGAATACACATTTTATTCAACAGCACGTGGAACTTTCTCCAAGATAGACCATAGGATAGGCCACAAAATGAGCCTCAATAAATTTAAGAAAATTGAAATTATATCAAGCACTCTCTTAGACCACAGTGGAGGAAAACTGGAAATCAACACAAAAGGAACCTTCAAAACCATACAAATACATACAAATTTAATAACCTGCTCCTGAATAACCATTGGGTCAAAAATGAAATCAATATGGAAATTTTAAAATTCTTTGAACTCAATGACAATAATGACACAACCTTTCAAAATCTCTGGTATGTCACAAAGACAGTGCTAAGAGGAAAATTCATGACCTTAAATGCCGACATCAACAAGACTGAAAGAGCACAAACTGACATTCTAAAGTCACACCTCAAGGAACTAGAGAAACAAGAACAAACCAAACACAAACCCAGAAGAAGAAAATAATTAAAAAAAAAAATCAGAGCAGAACTAAATTAAATTGAAAAAACATTAAAAAAAAATTAAAAAGGAAAGGAAACAAAAAGCTGGTTCTTTGACAAGATAAATACAATTGATAGACCATTAACCAGATTAACCAAGAGAGAGAAAATCCAAATAACCTTATTAAGAAATGAAATAAGAAATATTACAGCTGACACCACTGAAATACAAAAGATCAATCAAGGCTACTAAGAACACTTTTATGCACATAATCTAGAAAAACTAGAAGAGTTGGATAAATTTCTTGAAAAATACAACACTCCTAGCTTAAATCAGTAACAATTAGACACCCTGAACAGACCGATATCAAGTACAGGGATTTGAAATGGTAATTAAAAAATTACCAACAAAAACAACAACTAAAAAATCTAGGGCAAGATGGATTCACAGCAGAATTCTTCCAGACATTCAAAGAAGAATTGATCCCAATCTTTTTGACACTACTCCACAAGATAAAGAGAGAACCCTCCCTAATTTATTCTATGAAGCCAGCATCACCCTAATACCAAAACCAGCAAAGGAAATAATCATAAAAATAAAACTATAGACCACCATCCCTGATTAACAGAGACACTGAAATCCTTAACAAAATACTAGCTAACCAAATCCAACAACATATCAAAAGGTAATCCATGATGATCAATTGGGTTTCATACCAGGGATGCAGGGATCATTTAACGTACACAATTCAATAAATGTGATACCCCACATAAACAGAATTAAAAACAAGAATTACATGATCATCTTAATAGATGCAAAAAAAGCATTTGACAAAATACGACATCTCTTTATGATTAACACTCTCAGCAAAATAAGCATACAAGAGACATATCTCAATGTAATGAAAGCCATCTATGACAAACCCACAGCCAACATAATACTGAATGGGGAAAAGTTGAAAGCATTTCCTCTGAGAACTGGAACAAGACAAGGATGCCCACTCTCACTACTCCTCTTCAACATAGTACTGGAAGTCCTAGCCAGAGCAGTCAGACAGGAGGAAAAAATAAAGGGCATCCAAATCAGTAAAGAGGAAGTCAAACTGTCACTGTTTGCTGATGATGTGATGCTTTAGCTTGAAAACCTTAAAGACTCCTCCAGAAAGCTCCTATAACTGATGAAAGAATTCAGCAAAGTTTCCAGATACAAGATTAATGTACAAAAATCAGTAGCTCTTCTATATAGCAACAGTGACCAAGCGGAGAATCAAATCAAGAACTCAACCCCTTTTACAATAGCTGCAAAGAAAAAGCAATATTTAGGAATATACTTAACCAAGGAGGCAAAATACCTCTACAAGAAAAACTACAAAACACTGCTGAAAGAAATCGTAGACAACACAAACAAATGGAAACACATCCCATGATCATAGATGGATAGAATCAATATTGAAAAAATGACCATACGGCCAAAAACAATCTACAAATTCAAGGGAATCCCCATCAAAATACCACCATCCTTCTTCACAGAATTAGGAAAAACAATTCTAATATTCACATGGAACCAAAAAAGAGCCTGCATAGCCAAAGAAGGACTAAGCAAAAAGAACAAATCTAGAGGCATCACGATACCTGATTTCAATCTATGCTATAAGGCTGTAGTCAACAAAACAGCATGGTTCTGGTATAAAAATAGACACATAGACCAAGAGAATAGAATAGAGAACCCATAAATAAACCCAAATACTTATAGTCAACTGATCTTTGCCAAAGCAAACAAAAACATAAAGTGGGGGAAAGGACAACCTTTTCAACAAATGGTGCTGGGATAATTGGCTGGATCCACATGTAGGAGAATGAAACTGGATCCTCATCTCTCACGTTACATAATAATCAACTCAAGATGGATTAAAGCCTTAAATAAAAGACCTGAAACTAAAAATTTTAGAAGATAACATTGGAAAAGCCCTTCTAGAATATGAACTGCTAGGCAAGGAGTTCATGAACAAGCCCCCAAAAGCAATTGCAATAAAACACAGAGAAATAGCTGGGACTCAATTAAACTAAAGCACTTTTGCACAGCCAAAGGAATAGTAAGCAGAGTAAAAAGACAACCCACAGAGTTGGAGAAAATCTTCACAATCTGTACATCTGACAAAGGACTAATATCCAGTATCTACAATTAATTAAAAAAAAAATCAGTAAGAAAAAAACAATCCCATCAAAAAGTGGGGTAAGGACATGAATAGACAATTCTCAAAAGAAGAAATACAAATGGCCAACAAACCTATGGAAAAGTGCTGAACATCACTAATGATCAGGGAAATACAAATCAAAACTGCAATGCGATACCACCTTGCTCCAGCAAGAATGGTTGTAATCAAAAATTCAAAAAAAGCGTATTTTGATATTTGATCCAGCAATTCCACTACTGGGCATCTATCTGGAGGAAAATAAGTCATTATATGAAAGAGATACTTGCACATGCATATTTATAGCAGCATAGTTCACAAATGCAAAATCATGAAACCAACCCAAATGCCCATCAATGAGTGGATAAAGAAATTGTGGTGTGTGTGTGTATGTGTGTATATGTATATGTATGTGTATGTATGTGTGTGTGTTTGGGTGTGTGTGTGGGTGTGTATGATGGAATACTACTCAGCCCTAAAAATGAATGAATTAATGGCATTTACAGTGATCTAGATGAGATTGGAGACTATTATTCTAAGTGAAGTAATTCAGGAATGGAAAACCAAACATTGTATGTTCTCACTGATATGTGGGAGCTAAGCTATGAGGACACAAGGGCATAAGAATAATACAATGGACTTTGGGAACTTGGGGGTAAGGGGGAGGAAGAGGGATAAAAAACTACAAACAGGGTACAATATATACAGATCGGATGATGGGTACACCAAAATCTCATAAATCACCTCTAAAGAACTTACTCATGTAACCAAATACGACCTGCACCCCAATAACCTATGGAAAAACAAGATGGTTGTGGGGGGGCCTTAGAATTTTATTTTTAATTTACAATAAATTGCTCACATTTCAAATCTACAGTTTGATGAGTCTGACAGACAAATATGCCACGCTTTGCAATCAACCACTGACACTGAAACCACCACCACTCTACTCAGGGCCACTACTGGTGCAATTTCCATCATTATAGATTACTTTTGCTTGTTCCATGACTTTATATAAATGCCTTTATTCAAGACAATTTTTTTTATATTTAGCCTTTTTAGCTCAGTGTAATGTTCCTTTTTTTTTTTTTTTTTTTTTTTTTGAGACAAAGTCTTGCTCTTGTTCCCCAGGCTGGAGCGCAATGGCATAATCTCGGCTCACTGCAGTCTCTGCCTCCTAGGTTCAAGTGATTCTCCTGTCTCAGCCTCCCGGGTAGCTGGAATTACAGGCTCCTGCCACCATGCCCAGCTAATTTTTGTATTTTTAGTAGAGAAGGGGTTTCACCATATTGGCCAGGCTGGTCTCAAACTCCTGACCTCAGGTGATCTGCCTGCCTTGGCCTCCCAAAGTGCACTCAGTGTAATGTTTCTATGATCCATTCATAATGTTCTATTCATCAGTAGTGACATAGTTTGACTGTGTCCCCACCCAAACCTCATCTTGAATCCCTGCATGTTGTGGGAGGGACCCAGTGGGAGGTATTGGAATCATGGGGGCAGGTGTTTTACATGCTGTTCTCATGATAGTGAATAAGTCTCATGAGATCTGAAAGTTTTAAAAATGGGAGTTTCCCTGGACAAGTTCTCTCTTATTGTCTGCCACCATACGTGTAAGATGCGACTTGCTCCTCCTTGCCTTCTGCCATGATTGTGAAGGCTCCTTAGCCACATGGAACTGTATATCCATTAAACCTCTTTTTTCTTCCCAGTCTCAGGTATATCTTTATCAGCAGTGTGAAAATGGAGTAATACAGTAAATTGGTACCAGTAGAGTGGGGCATTGCTGAAAAAAATAACTGAAAATGTGGAAGCAACTTTGGAACTGGGTAACAGGCAGAAGATGGAACAGTTTGGAGGGCTCAGAAGACAGGAAAATATGTGAAAGTTTGGAACTTTCTACAGACTTGTTGAATGGCTTTGACAAACATTCTGATAGTGATATCAACAATAAGGTCCAAGCTGAAGTGGTCTCAGATGGAGATGAGGAACTTGTTGGAAACTGAAGCAAAGGTCACTCTTATTATGCTTTATTAAAGAAACTGGCATCATTTTGTCCTTGCCCTAGAGATTTGTACAACTTTGAACTTGAGAGAGATGATTTAGGGTATCTGGCAGAAGAAATTTCTAAGCAGCAAAGCATTCAAGAGGTGACTCAGGTGCTCTTAAAAGCATTCACTTTTATAAGTGAAGCAGAGCATTAAAGGTCAGAATACTTGCAACCTGACAATGTGATAGGAAAAAAAAATCCCATTTTCTGAGGAGAAATTCAAGCTGGCTGCAAAAATTTGTGTGAGTAATGAGGCATCAAATGTTAATCCCTAAGACAATGAGGAAAATCTTTCCAGGGCACATAAGAGGTCTTCACAGCAGTCCTTCCCATAACAGGCTCAGAGGCCTAGGAGGAAAAAATGGTTTCATGGTCTGGGCTCAGGTCCCAATGCTGTGTGCAGTCTAGGGACTTGGTGCCCTGTGTCCCAGCTTCTCTAGCTGTGACTAAAAGGTGCCAAGCTATAGCTAAGTCCGTGGCTTCAGAGGGTTCAAGTCCCAAGTCTTGGCAGCTTTCACATGGTATTGAACCTGTGAGTGTAGAGAAGTCAAGAATTGAAGTTTGGGAGCCTTATCCTAGATTTCGGAGGATGTATGGAAACATCTGACTGCTCAGGCAAAAGTTTACTGCAGGGATGGGGGTCTCATGGAGAACTTCTGTTAGGGCAGTGCAGAAGGGAAATATGGGGTTGGAGCCCCCACACAGAGTCCCTACTGGGGCAATGCCTAGTGGAGTTGTGAGAAGAGGGCCATCACTTTCATCCAGACCCCAGAACGGTAGGTCCACCAACAGCTTGCACTGTGACCCTGGAAAAACTGCATACACTCAAAGCCAACCCATGAAAGCAAACAGGAGAGAGGCAATACCCTGCAAAGCTAGAGGGGCAGTGCTTCCCAAGGGCATGGGAGCCCACCTTTTACATCAGTGTGACCTGGATGGGAGACATGGAGTCAAAGGAGATCACTTTGGAGCTTTAGGATTTGTCTGCCATGCTGGATTTTGGACCTTTGTGGGGCCTGCAGCCCCTTTGTTTTGGCCAATTTCTCCCATTTGGAATGGCTGTATTTACCTCATGCCTGTACTGCCATTATACACAGGAAGTAACTAACTTGTTTTTGATTTTACAGGCTCACAGGTGAAAGGGACTTATCTTGTCTCAGATGAGATGTTGGACTGTGGACTTTTGAGTTAATGACAAAATGAGTTAAGACTTCAGGGGACTGTTAGAAAGGCATGATTGGTTTTGAAATATGAGGACATGAGATTTGGGAGGGGCCAGGAGTGGAATGATACGGTTTGGCTATGTCCCCACTCAAATCTCATCTTGAATTCCCAGGTGTTGTGGAAGGGACCCAGCGGGAAGTAGCTGAATCATGGGTTTAGGTTTTTCCTGTGCTTTTCTTGTGGTAGTGAATAAGTTTCAAGAGATACAATGGTTTTAAAAACAGAAGTTTCCCTGCACAAGTTATCTTTTTGTCTGCTGCCATCCATGCTAAACCTGACTTGTCCCTCTTTGCCTTCTGCTATGATTGTGAGGCCTCCTTAGCCATATGGACCTGTAAGTCCATTAAATCTCTTTTCCTTTCCAGTCGTGGGAATGCCTTTATTAGCAGCATGAAAACAGATTAATAAAATTAGTTTGTGCCTTTTTATTGCTGAATACTATACCATTGTAAGATATATAACAATTTGATTATCTCTTCACCAGCTGATGGTTATTTGAATGTGTTTGGGGCAATTTTGGCTACTGGTGAGTAAATTGCTATAAATAGTTGAGTACAGGTCTTTTTATATACACATAATTTAGTTTCTCATGGGTAAGCAAGTATCTAGGAAAATAATTGTTTTGTAGTTTGATACATGTATGTTTAACTTCTGAAAAACTGGTTTTCAGAGAATTGTACCATTTCATTTTCCTTCTAGGGATGCAGGAGAGTTCTAGTTGTTCTACATCATTGTCAACATTTGTTATTCTTGAGACTAATCTCAGTAGTTCACAGAGACCAACAATACTTTTCATATTGGCTAGATGACCATCAGGAGAAAATGATGATATAAGCTTAGTAATGAAGAAGCAGGCTTTTTGATTTGTGAACATAGCAGCTTCTCTCCAAAAACTGGGTACAGGAAGAACGAAACAAAATTAACCAATGGTTCCAAACATTCTGGAAAGCAAAATGAAATTTCTCTTGGACAGTGTGGCAATGTAAAAAAGGTCAATGTAGTGAGTTTGTCATAAAGTGAATTTTAAACATTTATTCTTTATTATATTAATAATATCTGGTCTTTCCTTTTTGGTATTAAAGTATTTTATTTTTTCACTAAGGGATGATATATGCTATTATTTATTTATTTTTATTCTTCACTTTTATTAAACCCACTAACTTGACAAAATTAAAAGGCCTCACTAATTAAAAGTTTTTGGGGGAGGGTAATTTGGAGATTTTACTATTTTGTGAAATTCAAAGTCAGGAAAATTCTGACACAGCCTTCTATGGAGACTCTGTAAAACTATTTTACCTTCTCAGGCTCAGAATGAATTTCTGGTTTATTCTAAATATCTTATAACCACAGAATATTTAAGCCAGATAAATTATCATATCCAAGTAATTTCATTTTAGATGAAGAACCTGAAGCCCAAGGTTAGAAACATCCTGCCACTCTGGGAATAGAACTGAAATAGGTTTTGTTTTGTTTTTAGCTTGTTCTCAATTTTTATTGGTATACCTCAGAGCAGTAATTGACCTGCTTCTATTTCTTTGTCTCTACGCAATGTTAAACTCTCCTCCTTGGGCACCCTCCTTTGTGACTGACTGTTGAGCTCTAGCATTTTCTGATGATATTAGAGCATGGGTAAAACAGAAATCCACTCTCCGAAGAGTAACCAATTGTAACAGTCACAATAGCCAAGGTGAAAGATAAGTCTTGGGTTTTTTGTCATTCCCTGTTATCTGTTTGGAAGATAATTTAGGAAGAGAGTGTTTTTTGATCAATAACTCATTGGCTCTGTCACACATGCTTTTGTACACGTAGAGTTCTGCATTTGAAATTGTACTTTCCCCCCCCAAAGTCATTGCAGAGTGTAATTTCTGTTTTTATTTGCATTAATAAAATTTTCAAATAAAATATGACATTTGGTTATAACAGACTTGCCTTTCTTGGTAATTTCTGTAATGCTGTTTCTAATAATCCTTTGGATGTACAACCTTAGGGATCTTGTATTTCAGAGTATACTAAAAATTACTCATGAGATTTGAAGTCTGTACCTTCCTGGTTTTTTTTTTTTTTTAAGCAATGAAACATTTTCTTAATTAATGTTTAATTGAATATTATTTACATAAAATAACATTTATTTATTTTTTTATTTTGTAGGTGCTGCCATGTTGCCCAGGCTAGTCTCGAGCTTCTGGCCTCAAGTGATTTTTCCACCTAGGGCTCTTAAAATGCTAAGGTAACAGGCATGAGCCACCGTGCCTGGCTACACTTTCCAATTGCTTTGTGGGTTTTGATGACTTTTGCTAATTATATACGACAGTGTATTTATTATATGAAGACATCAAACAGCTCCTCATTGTAAAATGTTTCTGTCCCTTTATAGATGATTTTCTCTTCATTCTGGAAGCACAGGCATAAATAATAACAACAAAGCCCTTCCGGCCTCCAGTTCTCTTTATGAAGCAATTTTTAATTTCTAATTTAATTTCTTTAATTGATATAGAATAGTTTACGTTTTCTATGTCTTGTTGAGTTTTGGTAATTTATGTCTTTCAAAGAATTTATTTCAGCTAGGTTGTCCAATAGTTTGGAGTGAAGTTGTTTATAATTTCTAAATTTTATTTTCAGTGTCTATAGCATTTCTAGTATGCAAACCAAAAAGTATCTGAGGCTGGGAGCAGTGGCTCAAGCCTGTAATCCCAGCGCTTTGGGAGGCCGAGGCGGGCAGATAACTTGAAGTCAGGAGTTTGAGACCAGCCTGGCCAACATGGTGAAACCCCATATCCACTAAAAATACAAAAAAAAATTAGCCGAACTTGGTGGCATGTGCCTGTAATCCCATCTACTTGGGAGGCTGAGGCACAATAATCTCTTGAGCTCGGGATGCGGCTGTTGCAGTGAGCCAAGATCATACCAGTGCACACCAGTCTGTGTGACAGAGTGAGACCCTGTCTCAAAAAAGAAATAAATAAAAACAAAACAAAACAAACAAATGAATAAGACCCCCAAAATATCTGAGACAGTCTGAATCAATTTTGAAGTTCATCTTGCCAAGGTGAAGGACATGTCCAGGTAAAAGGAACACAAAGCCACACCACAGGAACAATCTGTGGTTCATGACTCTTCCCAATGATGATTTTGAGGACTTTAACATTTAAACTGGAAAAGTAGGCTAGAGAGGAGACTGGGAGGGTATGGTCATACTACTGAATCCATACACTGCAAGGGAAAAGGAGCAGGTAGGGGAATCACCAATTATGTATTCTCATGCTCAATAAACCAGCACTTTATATAAGATAAAGTGAGCATGGAGTAGCTATTTGTGGCAATATCTAAACTTTTATCTATAGTTATCTGCTTAGGAACAAAAGGAAAGGCAGGACTCTTTTTTGTTTTTTGTTTTTTGTTTTTTTTTGTTTTTTTTTTGCTTGACTTAGCTTTCAACTTCATTTTTTCCTTTTGGCATAGTGAATTAGAGTCTCAAGATTTTATTTTCCTTTCACAAGTGATATCCTTTCTTTCATTTCTAACATTGGTAACTGGTGTTGTCTACTTTTTCTCCCTTGGTCAGTCTTATTGAAGATTTATTGAATTTGCTCACCTCTTCAGAAGGACAGATTTGGGTTTTGCTAATATTTTTGAATTTTTTTCTGCTTTCTATTTTTTATTTCACTTACGTTTATCTTTTATTCAGCTTTCATAGATTTAATTTTCTCTCTTTTTTTCTTGTTTCTTAAAGTAGAAGTTTAGAACATTGATTTGAGATTATTCTTTCTCTTTTAAGGTAAACATTGAAAGCTTCAAATATCCCTCTAAGCACTACATTCCCTGTATTCCACAAACGTTGACATGTTGCCTTTTCATTATCACTCAGTTCAAACTATTTTGTAATTTATCTTTGATTTCTCCTTTGGGTCAGTGGTTATCTACAAGTGTGTTCTTAATTGTCAAATATTTCAGAGATTTGGGGATTTTCTTATTTTAATTTCGTCATGGTAAGAAAGCATGCTCAGATAGCTTGAAATGATTTATATTTATTGAGACATCTTATGACACAGACTGTTCCATCCTGTTAAACATGTAATACCATGTGTGTTTGAAATGAATATGCATATTGTCTTGTTTTACAGCTTAATGTTCTATGTACGTATATTAATTAGGTCAAAGTGTTTGGTTGTATCATGTATACCTTCCTTATCCTTGCGTAGTAATTATATCAACTTCTCTTTCATGCATTTTTGATAATTCCTGTATCAAGTGGTGATGGAGGGTATTAACATCTACAACGATTCTATTAAAATTACCCATTTCACACTATATTCTGTCATTTTTTGCTTTATATTTTTTGAAGCTCTGTTACTGGGCATTTACACATTTACAGTTGTGTGCCTTCTTGATGGATTTACCTTTTATCATTGTGAAGTGATTCTCTTTATCTCTGACAACAAATTTAGTTTTCAAAGCATTGTATTGTGGGTGTTACAAATGTGAAGCTGTTCAGATTCTGTATTCTTTCATTTTTTCTTCAATGAATGTTATTTCTTTGGTGTTAGTATGTGATTTTTTTGTTGTTGATTTTGCCCTGAACAAACGTTGTTTCCTGTGTAGCAGCCTTAGACTCAATTCAAATATTTGTCTTTAGATGAACCACTTGGATCCTGTTCAGTCATATTTGCTTTGGGATCAGTCAGGGATGTGACTAGGAAGAATTGGTGGTTCTTCCTCTAGCTCATTCCCTTCTATGACTCTCCACTCCTTTCAGTGTTCATGGTTTTCTAGCTTCTGTAATCTGGTTCTCCAGCCAGAATACAAAGGTTGTTGCCATGTGTGCCTACTCGAGTCACTGCTCTTTCAGGGTAGATGGTAGTTAGCACCACGTCAAATGGAAGACGGGAAGTTCTTGTGTGGTTTGTACTATGTATGCCATCTTCAAGGGGTATGTGCAACCCCCCGCCCCCCACCCCCCAACATCCCTACTGTTATTTACTCGCCAGTATTTTTTAAGTAGCTGTTTTAGTGTTAGGTACAGGTTTTATGTTTTGTGTGTGTGTGTGTGTGTGTGTGTGTGTGCTGGGACTGGGGATCATTCAGCAAATTTTAGTTTGTCATACTTGTACATGGAAGTATCTATGCTGACTTCATTTTAAACCTTTGATCTAGTTTAGAGGAGCAATAATTTGAAACAGTTTGTTTCTGTCTTTAGTCTTCTTATCACCATATTTTCTAGAAATTTAAGGAAGCTTATAAATACCAAAATATTCAGATTTTAGAGAAAGATTTTAATGTGATCATATTAAAATATAGTAAATACAGTAGCTACTGATTTTAAATTGTCAATTGTTTAATTAATACTCCTCAGTCTCTAGTCAATAGCTGCTAGTCTTGTCTGCATCTTCATCTAGAGCCTATTGTGGTACAGTATTGATTAATGACCTGGGGTGAACACTCTGGAGCTAAGCTGTCTGGATTTGGATATTAGCTGTGTCTTTTATTAGGTGGCCCTGGGAATTTTATGTGCCATCTCTGTACATGTTCGATAAGGTGCTCATTAGCATTCAAATATTTAGTAAAATTAAAGGGCTTATAATTTTATCTTGCACGTAGTAAATGCTCAAAAATTTGAGTCATTATGATTAGTGTCTTAACAGCAAATTAGAAAGAGATACAAAGAAAATAATGCAACACAAGTAGATCTCATGACAGCATACTTTGATATTCTGATTGGAATAATCCAGTCAAACAATTTTGAAATAATTATGTGGAAGAAGATTCAATATTATGATTCTACTGACAATATCTGGTCGCACCTTAATTGTTTTCAAATGGCTTTTCTCTTGGTGCTGGTGGTGTTGAAGGTGAGGAGGAGATTGGAAATATTTCATCCCCAGCCTAAGATTGTAAACATAGCAGATGTTAATAGTTATTGTATCAGTCAAAGCAGATTTAGTTATGCTCTGATGACAAGTAAGAACAGAAAAAATACAACTAATGCTTATTTTCTGGTCATGCTATGTTTCCTTGGGGGTTAGCTAGATTCTGCCATGCATCATTCCCTTCCTTACTCTAAGATTTAGGTTCTTGAAGGAACCCCTTCTAGAACACAGCCAAGAAGGGAAGAAGGAGCTGAAAAGTTTAGCAATTGGCAATCAGATATTCACCAGGAAGTGACACTCATCAATTCTGCACATCAATCATTGTCCTGAATGCCTCACATGTCCCATCTAATTGCAGAAGACCAGGAAGTATGATTTCATTACAAACCTAGGTGTTAGAGAGCAGGAAATATTACTGAAAAGCATTAATGACTATCACAGGCATCAAGATAATATTAGCAGATGGTATATTCTTATATTTCACTTTACAACACAATTAAAATATCATCCTTTTTATACACAATAGTTAATGAATCTGGTAATCAAACTTTTTAAACTTATCAATGCTTATTAGAAAAAATATATTTAAAAATTTGCTCCAAGGTACTAAAGGAAGCATAGATTTTTTTCAAATACTTTTATTTGCTATATTATTTTCTAAAAATTAGCTCTTTCACCTCTTTTATTGAACAATAAAAAATTATTTATGCTAAGGAAATGCTAGACTTTTGTTTGAAATACGAATGTTTCACATTAAAAAGATTATTCAATTCTCTTAAGCACTTGTATGAATTATCTGACATTTTTCAGGTTCAGCAATTACAAAAATAACATATTTACTTTCATGGCAATTAGAACTTTGAGTTTTGGCAAAAAATCATGTGGATATCACTTCCAGTTGAATCTTGGGGAATGATATTGAAAGTTGCAGTTATATGAGCATCATCAAAATTGCCTGAAAGATTCCTCAGATTAATAAATGGAAAAGGCAATTCACAAATCTAAAAATGGAAAATAAGATAGTCAACAAGTTTGGCTGAGTGAAGTGAAAGTGTCACTAAATGAGAAATTTGAAAAAATAAACTTTCAATAATTAATTGAAATGAAGAGAATCCTTAAATACTATCTGTTTGGATGCCTCCCTCTGACACATAATGTAACAGATGTTAAAGGTTTAACTGAGAAACAACTAACTAGTTTCAGAGAGCTAAGGCGGTACCAACATCTAGCAACTAACGGGGTGCCATTTTTATCAAGCCACAGTTTACACCTGGAAGTGACGATTACTTTACAGAAATGAGAATAACATTTATTTTCAGTATTTTCTCCTGAAATAGACAACCCAGTAAATTTTTATTTATTGTGCCGCTCAGTCTCTGCCAAACCCACAAAATCACAATTTCTCATGAAAAGTAACACTCAACTTCAAGAGCCAGGACCTGTCACACAGAATGATTTCTGACCTTGAAAATATCTGCATTAAGAGCATATTTTATTTTTGTAATTTGTCCTATTGACTGAGTTAGAAGAATAGTTGGGTCAGAATTGTGTTTAACACTTTCAATTCATTCTGCTTTGCATATGTATTTGAATTATTTGAATATGCATTTTTGTCCCTCAAGAGTGATTCATGTGACATTTCCTAGCCCTGTCAATATTTATCTTAAATAGGGTTTCCATTATAGTCAACCAATAAAAAGTTACCTATTGTACCACAATTCATTACATGAAATATAGTTATAGCCAAACATTCTACAACATATGTCTCAGGTTTAACAGCTTCCATGACAGTATGTGTTAAATTACATCAAATCACAGAGTTCTGTGTAACTTCATGTTAAAATATATAAGTTAAACTCAAACTATGAACACCATGCTAGTCTCCGTGCTAGCCCAGTAAAGTAATGAGCCAGTTCAAAAACCTGCTTAGATGAAGGTAGGGGATATTTGTACTTAAAATGTAGTCGTGATTAGAGAATATTAACATAGAAAAGGATAGCACAGTTCTATGCTACTTTTTTATAACTTTAATAAGTCTAATTTTTGGCAGAACATTATTAATAAAAAAGCAATGTGTTGGCCGGGTGCAGTGTGGCTCACGCCTGTAATCCCAGCACTTTGGGAGGCCGAGGCGGGCGGATCATGGGGTCAGGAGATCGAGACCATCCTGGCTAACATGGTGAAACCCTGTCTCTACTAAAAACACACACACACACACACACACACACACACACACACACACACACACACAAATTAGCCAGGCATGGTGGCCAGGCTGAGGCAGGAGAATGGAGTGAACCCGGGAGGCGGAGCTTGCAGTGAGCTGAGATCTGAGATCGTGCCACTGCACTCCAGCCTGGGTGACAGAGCGGGACTCTGTCTCAAAAAAAAAAAAAAAAAAAAAAAGCAATGTGTTTAGATATAAAAGCTACTGGATTTGGATTCATGACACCTAGGTTCTAGTTTACGTTCTTCAACTCATCAGTCATGACTGATTGGGTAAATCACACCTAATACTTGGATTTCACCTTCCTCCTTAATGAAATTTGAAGGTCAGACCACCTCATACCTAGTGTCCCTTCTAACTATGAAATGTATCCAAGCCACACTTATAACCAAGCAAATGAAATACACATTTGTGAGTTACACTCAGGGACTTTTATTTGGTGCCTTGATCATCTGTTCAGTTACTTTCATCAGCCTTGATGAATAAAAATAACCTGTTTCTAGTGCGTGTATTCATAAGATAGCCCTTCTAAGAAAATGTTTCTTCTCATTTCAGTAACAAAGGTTGGAAACTGGCAAAAAACGTCCTATTACAGCGTTGATGGCATGGCCTTTTTAACGTTTTATGAGACCACCTGAAGCTTTGTCTTTCTTGAGTAACTTCATTGCTTCCAAATGTTTTAGAAGCATTCCATAAACCTTGGCAGGAGCCTTTCTTATTGCAAGACCTTTTCTTAAAGCACAATAGGTAACTCCTTACATAGAACATGAATGTCTTATTACAGCCATTATGGATGGTTATTACTTTTGATTAAAATTAAATTAAATAGCACTTGAGAAATAAGGAGAGATTTAATTATACCATAAAAACTGTCAGCTTTTCATTTTTAACATCTGTTAGGTATGCATGCCAGTAGCAATGGTCTAGAGTATCTGCCAGATACCTAGTCAACAAACCTTGCAGAATCATCTGAGAACTGAGGCAATGTGATTTCAGACTGTGTTTTTCACATCTGATAACTGAGTCAAAATTAAACCCATTGAAGAGCTTGCTGATGTTAATTTTTCTTCATTTTATGTGGAAAAAGAAAGCATTTCCAGGCTTATTTGTTTGTTGTTTCCCTCACTATTCATCGTGATGGATTTGATCTGGCATGCCATGTCTGTGCTTCAGTGAAAACCTGCAATTCCTCAAAGAGAAGCTTCATTCCCTGAAAAGTGCCAAATGTGGAGTGTTTGTTGCCCCTATGTGATGTTTCTATAAAGGTTATTTTTAACTTTGATACTTAAAAGCCAAAATCATTGGAACTCTGAGCTTTGGAAAATGCTTTTGGCCAGAATAGGTTTGGATAGATGCTAACTAATTAAGAGAGAGGCAGGAAGGCCACAGGTGGTAGGATGTGATGCATTTCTGACAGGTGGAGTCTCTTTTTGGTTCTTTCTTCAGTCATCAATATATGGACTAGTGAGCTAGAATGTCACTTTGTGAAACTGACAGCCTCTCTAGGACTCTGTTTTGTCATCTGTAAAAAGAAGATTTGGAGTAGGCAAGCATTAAAGAATGAATAAGATATTTATTTATGATGCAGTTCATGATTCTTATTATTTATTAGTTTTTCCTTAATTGAGGGCTTTTTTTTTTCTTTTTCCAAATAAGATGATTAGATTCCTTTTAAAGTATTGGGTTGTTTGTGTAGGAATAAAACATCAATTTTTGTAATCCTCAAAATAATACAGCCTGTTTGGTATCATTACATTTGAAAAATTTATACCATTTTAAAAATGAAGAAACTGTATCATTTGCCCAAATGTGTACAACTTAGAAGAAGCTAAAGCTCTTCTAATTTGTACAACTAAGCCCATGATTGGATCTAGGTCTCCCTAATTTCAAAGCCTGGCTCTTACTTTTACATTATATTGCAGCTGGAATAAATAGCTAGCTGAATTATACAAATTGGGGGAATTGGAAATTTCTGCCACAAAACATTTTTCTCATGCATTTGATTAATCCTGCAGTTATTCGCTAGCTGTTTGTAATTTTGATTAAGGCATTTTTTCCCTAAGCAAAAGATAATGGGAAAAAAACAATTATAATTTATTAACACTTTATTGAGGACTTGTTATACAATTTTCTACTGTGTATAATAAAAGTGAGTACTGACTTTGGGGTCAAATAACCTGGTTCTTTTCCCCTTCTTGCCTTGTTAATGGATGACACATGGACACACTTCCTAAGATAAACAACTTTACTTGGTGTTTGTTGTAGAACACCTCATTGTTAAAACTAAAGAGTTTGAGATGTTTTTCATTCTCTCAAGCTAACAAGTCAGCCTGGCAAACTTTCATAGATGCTGGCAGATGACACAAAACTCCTGGGTCAGAGACAAATGAGTTTATTACTCACAGCACACAAATCAGCATGATCACCAGCATGCTTTGGCACCATTTTTCCTAGCCTCGGTTCCTTCTGGGCTCTGTGAAGAGGAGCAGATGACTCATATGTACACAGTAGGGGAGGAAACATGAGTTTAGGAAAACTGAATATTTTATACTTACAGCTAGCATGCCTGTCTTTGCTCCTAATACGACATTATTTTTCTAACACTTTTCACTGTATACACATCCTTTAAAAGATAGTGAAGAACAAAGGTATTCAGTGTCCTTTCTTGTAAAACATGCAGAAATGTGAGAGGCCCATTTCAAAACTCATGAGGTATTCCCTTGTCATGGCATGGACCTATCAGGTGTAGCTGATTGTTTTTGGGTGATATATTTTTTTTTTTTCTCTACCTCTACCAATCTTATTTATAGTACCTTCACTTTTCCTCTCATCTTGATGTCTCAAATTATTTTCTTTATTTTCTAAAACCTGTAATGTATGTATTTCTGTAGGCCTCCTAACATGCCTTTAAAAAAGGATCAATTATGTATGTAACATCCCACCCCAAAACTTAATGACTTAAAACAATGATCTATTGATTCTCACAATTCTATTGGTTAGTTGGATGGTTCCTTTGCTTCTTATCTGAGGTCATTCCATGCTGCATTCATTCAGCTGGAAGATTGTCTGGTCTGGAATGTCCAGATGGCTCCATTTACATCTTGAATAGCTGGTACTGGCCCTGGTTCTCCTTCACTTGATCAGTCCTACTCCAGTAGGACTGACTTCCATACGTTGTGGCTTTAGGGCTGCATTCCATGAGGGCAAAGGCAGAAGCTGCAATGTCCTTGATGTCCAGCCTCTAGAACTTACTCAACATGACTTCTGCCTAATTCTGTTGGTCAAAGCAAGTCACAAAGCCAGACTGAATTCAAATGAATGAAAAAATAGAGTGCATCTTTGATAGAAGGATCTATGAAAAAAATCTAGCCATAAATATTCTATCTCAAGTCAACTTCTTGTAAGTAAACTTACTTCCATGTGACTTTCAGTAAATCACTTTACTTCTTTGGAATTTACTTCCAATAAATTAAATTTTAAAAATCCAATATAAATTTAAACAACAGGCAAGGTCTCTTTCAAATCTGAATAATGCTATTTCTAACATACTTTCTAAAGTACCATTCCCTGAGGCTACTTAGGCTGAGGTAAAAGTAGAAAAAGTCTTTGGGGATTGAGTGACTGAAGAATATATGTAAGCTTGCCAGTAGATGAGGGAATATATCTGTGTTACTTGCTGGGCAATCAGAAAATCTGTAGATGTTCACTGAAAGGGAAGTTTAAGAAACACAGGATAAAGACAAACTGGGTATTTAATAATTTTGTTCAAGACGAGTTATGTAAGTTAAATTCTGTATTAGCCTAGGTGTTACGTAAGTTAAATCATGTATTAACCTAGATGAATTTAAATGCAACTGCCAAACTATTAGATTTATATCCAATCGATTTATCTGTATCTCCTAACTCTAATGTGGAGAGTTACATCTTAAAATAATTAAACGTCCACAATTTGACCACAGGCCTTCAAAAATGCCTGGAAGTTCATATCAAGACCCCAGCGACTACATATGCTATGAATAAACAGTCTCTGTGATTCAGTATCTTCAAGTGCATAGCACATAAAGATTGTAAGGGTAAATTTAAGTAAAGTCGATTCACTGAAAAACCAATCTGCCTGTTGATTAAGATAGCAAATTTAAAAATGCCAAACTGATTAGGATTTTTTTTTCAAAATTTGATTATGCATTGCCTGTCTGCATTTTAGTTGCAGCATTCTCAGTCTAGTTGGGCTAAAAGCCAGAGTCATGCATGTGGTATATTCCAGTGAGCATATTTTATATTCAAATGTTTTTATATGTACAATTGCCTATCTTCTTTATATCTTTAAGCTTTTGTTTTGCCCCTACATTTGTCTGCCTCTGGAGACACAATGAATAAAGAAATTGTCTTAGTTCCTCTTTAAGGAATTTGATATGTTTTAGGAACTAAGATCGCTTGGGAATTGATCATATGACACATTATTTTTCTGGAAGTTAGCTTTTGGAAAATTGGCTTTTGATAAATTTGTCATTTTGTAAATTGGTTACTTGACATATTTGTCATTTGATGAGTTGATCATTTGCTGTTTTTCATTTGTTGAGTTGGTCATTTCCAATAGTTGTCTAACATTGAATTGAGCTAGAGCTAGGATTGTGCTGGTTTGTACAAGCTCATAAGAGACTATTGTGCACAGATTTTCCCAATTTTTGATTCAGTGACATGAAATTGATAGCTTGAAATTGTGTATGGTGGGAGTATTTAGATGACAGAAATTTGCAAATGCTACAAATAAAGGCTTTTTTTTTTTTTTTTTTTTTTTTGAGAAGGAGTCTTGCTCTGTTGCCCAGGCTGGAGTGCAGTGGGGCAATCTCAACTCACTGCAACCTCTGCCTCCCAGGTTCAAGCAATTCTCTGCCTCAGCCTCCTGAGTAGCTGGGATTACAGGCACCCACCACCATGCCCAGCTAATTTTCATATTTTTAGTAGAGATGGGGTTTCACCATCTTGCTAGGCTTGTCTTGAACTCCTGACCTCGTGATCCATCTGCCTCGGTTTCCCAAAGTGCTGATATTACAGTCATGAGCCACCACACCTGGCCAAGGGCTCTTTTTTTTTTTTAGAACCAGATTATCAGCACACCATTGTTTAAAACCAATCAAATCTTAATAGTAAACAAATTGAAAATTTAACTGCCTATGAAAACTTTCTAAAAATAGTAAAAATATTCATGGCTTTTAGAAAATTACCCAATAGGTCAATTTGGTATGCATTTGCACTATTAAATGATAATGATTATGATTTAATAATAAAATATCAGCCACTAACTTTAGCCTCTTCTATATATCAAGTACTAGAGAGGTCACTTTACATGTGTTTGTCCATTTAATCCTAGACATAAAAAAAAAAGAGATACTATAATTCTCATTTTATGGGTGAGAAAATAGCAGCTTAGCAAGAACCAAGAACTCATTTCAAAATTATTTTTCATTTTGCTTCATATTCTTCTGGATCTAAAATCTGTTGGTTCTACCTGTAAAATAAGTTATCTTATGTTTTATGGTAAGAAGACTAGGGAACTGCAAGAAGATTGTTATTATGACTGCTTTGATTGAAACCCATAACATTTATATAGTATAAACTATGTAATATTTATATAGTATAAACTATATAAATTCACCTATATATTGGGCATACAATGCTTCAAAAATATATAGAATGACTGATGTTTTGTGCTTTTGCTGCAGTCTATTATGATGTATTTTGATTTGAGCTATTAGTTACATTTTCTTAAACATGTCACCTCCTGGTGATATTTCTATATCAGGAGGGGAATTTTAAAAATGAATACTGCTCAAATAAGTACATTTCAGATTTAAAAGGTACTTTACAATTTGGAGATATATTTGGTAATAGGACAGATATTCACTCCTTTCCCTTGGTCTATAAATACATACCCCAAGCACTGTGCTAAGTTATTAGCCATTTAATGTGAAGAAAAATCACTTAAAGTTACCTATATCTCAGGACAAATAACAGTTACAGTGAATTCTGGAACGGGACCACCCATTGGTGACCAATGATGTATCATTTCTGAAAGTAGCGGGATTCTTATAACCACCATCACCAAATGTCCTTCCAAATAGGCATGATGAACCAGATCATTTGTTAGCAGCTCTTGTGCTGCAAGTTAATTTCTAGGGAATGAGTTCAGAGCCTGGCACGATGTATGAGGCTCGCTGGAGCAATTAAGATTGTAAGAGGCAAATTGTTCAAGTCTTATGTGCTATCATCCTAGTTAATATTTAAACTCTGTGATAAACTTAGTTGATATCATTGTTTAAGTTTGGTTCTATTTATTACTTCTCTATAATTAAATGTTCAGAGAAGAAAAGGATCTTATTCTTTTAAGAATTAAAATGTATCCTTGAAAAGGTATTGTTTTTTAAAGTCTGGTGGCTTTCTAGAAAAGGTAATGGACGAGTTAAAAATTGATGTAGATTCTTTTTATCCATATAAAAGATTAGCCATACATCATTATGAAAATTATATAGAAGCAGCCTCATGTGTAGGTTGGGGTATAGAAAAGAGAGAACTATAGAAAATATGGCCTTATATTTTCTTCGTCATTTAAGTTTTTGTTTTCTTGAAGACAAAAGAAGAAATGTGGAACGTATATTTCCTATTTACAGAAAATTACAAGTTACTAAAAATAAAGATCATGTGCCAATTTTAGTAAATATTAAATACTAATAATTAGGCAATGATGCTTGATATTTGAATAAAAAATTACATTTTGATAGAACTGACCTTTTATCATTAAATAGATAGTGTCATGTTATTAACTCAAAAGCTTGATGGGAATGCATAGCTTCACATTCAAAAACAAGACATTTGGTGGCATCTAAGGCATTGCTCATGTAGCACATAAATGTGACATACAACAGGCTTGCCAACTCCAACCATAGCCACTGCAACTCTTAAGAAATTGATTTGACTTAGATGAGATTTTCCATTTATTGAAATGGATATGGATTTTCATGCCCAGTCACTAAATGAAACTTGAAAGAGAACCTATTTTTAAAATAGGAAATGACTTTAAATAAATTTATGAATTTCATGAGATGAAAAAAGACGTTTCTTCTGTTTATACTCTGAATGTATCTAATATAAAGCCTTGAGATTAGTAGGGGATTCATATATATCTTTATTGGTTGATTTACTTAATTCTTCCTTATACATATAAATTTATTTGTTTTAACATCAGAAACTAATTTTTAGATTTCTTCCACAAGCGAATTCCACCAGTTGCTTGACTTTGGAAATAGGATGTTTTTAAAAGCATACAAATGATTAGAATTTTTTCTCTAAAAAACATTTAAAAGAATAACAATGATCATTGACAAACCTGAGAAAAACAAGAAATGGGGAAAGGATTCCCTATTTAATAAATGGTGCTGGGAAAATTGGCTAGCCATAAGTAGAAAGCTGAAACTGGATCCTTTCCCTACTCCTTATACGAAAATTAATTCAAGATGGATTAGAGACTTAAATGTTAGACCTAATACCATAAAAACCCTAGAAGAAAACCTAGGTAATACCATTCAGGACATAGGCATGGGCAAGGACTTCATGACTAAAATACCAAAAGCAATGGCAACAAAAGCCAAAATTGACAAATGGGATCTCATTAAACTAAAGAGCTTCTGCACAGCAAAAGAAACTACCATCAGAGTGAACAGGCAACCTACAGAATGGGAGAACATTTTTGCAATCTACTTATCTGACAAAGGGCTGATATCCAGAACCTACAAGGAACTCAAACAAATTTACAAGAAAAAAAACCAAACAACCCCATCAAAAAGTGGGCAAAGGATATGAACAGACATTTCTCAAAAGAAGACATTCATACAGACAGCAGACACATGAAAAAATGCTCGTCATCACTGGCCATCAGAGAAATGCAAATCAAAACCACAATGAGATACCATCTCACAACAGTTAGAATAGCAACCATTCAAAAGTCAGGAAACAACAGGTGCTGGAGAGGATGTGGAGAAATAGGAACACTTTTACACTGTTGGTGGGATTGTAAACTAGTTCAACCATTATGGAAAAGAGTATGGTGATTCCTCAAGGATCTAGAACTAGAAGTACCATATGACCCAGCCATCCCATTCCTGGGTATATACCCAAAGGATTATAAATCATGCTGCTATAAAGACACATGCACACGTATGTTTATTGTGGCACTATTCACAATAGCAAAGACTTGGAATCAACCCAAATGTCCATCAGTGACAGACTGGATTAAGAAAATGTGGCACATATGCAGCCATAAAAAAGGATGAGTTCGTGTCCTTTGTAGGGATATGGATGCAGCTGGAAACCATTATTCTCAGCAAACTATCACAAGAACAGAAAACCAAATACCACATGTTCTCACTCATAGGTGGGAACTGAACAATGAGATCACTTGGACTCGGAAAGGGGAACATCACACACCTGGGCCTATTATGGGGAGTGGGGAGTGGGGAGGGATTGCATTGGGAGTTTTACCTGATGTAAATGACGAGTTGATGGGTGCTGACGAGTTGATGGGTGCAGCACACCAACATGGCACAAGTATACATATGTAACAAACCTGCACGTTGTGCACATGTACTCTAAAACTTAAAGTATAATAATAAAAAAAAGGATAACAATTAACAGTTTTGACAATTAACAAAAAAAAACCTTCTGATCGTAAATATATATATATGCATATGATGCATATGTATACATACAGCTAACCTAAAAATATGAAAATGTAAACTAAAACCTGAGGAAATTGTTACTGAATCACGTTACAGAGATGGATAGCAAAGACTGGACATAGGACCAGCTATATTGGCATAACTTAGGAGCTTGTTAGAAATACAGTCTGTCAGGCCTCACTCTAAGGATATTGTGTGGAAATCTGCCTTTTACCAAGATTGCTGAAGGATTGATTTTCACCATAAAACTTGAGAAGTGGTGTCTCATAGAGCAGGTCCTTAAACCTCTGCTACCTTGGTCCGCATCCCTGCCCTGGGCCTACTCTTCCTGAGGCTTGGGAGTTCAAACCTGCCTTGCGTTCTTGTGAAATGCTCAGCATCATTGCAAAACATCCAAATGATACGTTACAGCCTTTTGCAATGCATCATTTCCTCTAAAACAACATCTAGAAACTTCTAAACTTTTCTCTAGAATGAAGTTCTTTTTTTCTACTTGTAACAAATACAGACTTTAAAAATTTAACAAGCAACGTTTAGTAGCTGGATAATTTTTAATTATATTTGTGTATTTGTTTAGTACAAAGGTTATCAAGTCTATGTGAATGAAGAAATTTTTATGACATAATGTTAATCAAAATTATGATTTCACGTACATAACACCCTGATAGATAATATTAAAAAGACTTTTTTGACTTTTTGTAATTATTATTTTTAATCGTTTTTACTTTTTTCTTGAGCTTCCATTTTTATTGAACCATTATGTTAATAAGAATTATATATTTTAAAAGATAATTTGCCAATCTGGAGTGTAAAGCAAAATATAGAGCTATAACAAGAGTGAGCATTAATTGATTGTTATTAGATCTAGGGCATGCATTCATCAAAATTCAATATTCTATTTCCTGTGCTTTTGTTTATGTATGGAGCTTTCCAAAATAAGAGAGATGTAAGTAGATAAAATTTTATGATTGGAGTTGTAACTTTTCTAGACAAATAGCATAGTAGTGTCAAAGTCAAGTAAAATATAGAGATGGGTCTCTAAAATTAAAATATTTTATTATGGAAGAAAGAATAGCAATTTGGGGCATACATGTCGACCACTAGTCTTCTGTGTGTCCAAAGAACAAGCTTTTAAGAGCAGCTTAGGAATTTTATGAAAAGGAGAAATGTTATATATTATTCTTCAAGAATGTTCTCTGACACTAGCAAAGTTGTGCTGGCAAGCTCTTATTAGTGAGGGACAGCAATGAGTAAAACTAGTCTTAGAGTTGCAGCAGGTTTTTTCAGTAGCCATTAGATAAAACTGGTTTCAGATTACAGCAAGCAATTTTAGCAGCCAGGCTTGCAGAGGATTAGATTTTTGGAGCAAGGTCAGGCTTCTTCATTCTGACCACTTGGCTCTGCTTTAGTTGGTCAAGACAAGTTTGACCCACTTACTAGAAACAACTTCCACATTTCCCCTTTTCATCAAGATCTTTTTTGGAAAACATCACTGATAAACCATTTTGCAGTTAGGTTTTATTATCCCCGAGTGCTGGGATGGACCTGTCTCAGATGAATTTGTCCCATGACAGGGAGAAGGTACGGGGTTCTGTGTCAGGAACTTGGGCCACATTTGAATAACAAAGAGGCCAGAAGGAAAAATATTCTATGGGTATGTTTATCTGGGGTCTAGCATTGAGTTTCATATTATCAATCCATAGGCATCTGCAATCATTTGAGGGTTTAGCTAACATTATCCTGTTAGAAGAGTTGACTTTACAAACTAGACATGAAATATGAATCAAGTTTAAAAATCACAATAGAGACAAAGGATTAATCATATAATAAATGTACATTTGTACAATGGTTTTGAACTAAGAGTCCAAGCCTAAGGGCAACAAACTCATCAAATCAATAGACCATGGAGGAAAGTGAGTGAGACCTGATGGAGCCACTGAATAACTTTCATGACTAGGTTGAATTAAAGCAGTCAATCCTAACTTTACAAAAGGTATCACTAGTATAATTTGAATAAAAAGTTGTACTGGGAATATTGTCAAACTTGCTCACTAAGTGGACTAAAAATATTTCTTTGGTCAAGTTTTGTCAAGTTACTTACATAACTTACTGAATGCAAAATTTTAATTGTAGCGCTATTCTGTCAAATGCAAAAGGTAGCACTACATGGGATAGGAGTCTCAAGCTGTTTGCAGCATGGAAAACATCAACCTCTCATCCTGGTTTACAGTTTGAATGACTCTGGTTATACCATGAAGTGGCTTGGTAACCTTTCTGTGTTGCCCATACATCAAGCAAAAAAACAAACAAAAAAAACCCCAAAAAACCTGATCCTTAAAATTTGTCTAGTTTTAGCTTATAAGGGTTTAGGAATAGAGAAATTCCTATTTTAGTAATTTCATGTAAGAAAGCTGGATTGGAGAAACCCTCAAAATTTAGTACCTAATCTAGTCTATAAATAGATTTTAAAAAACCCTCAAAAATAATGTACAGAGTTACAGTCTAATAACAGGTATATTATAATTTTTCTTTGGAAATGCAAATTTTCTCTACGTTGATTGTATAAGAATATCAGATTTAAAAACCTCTTGAGATTAGGAAGCCAAACCAATGCAGACTTTAGATATTATTTACAGCTCTGTGTTTCCTGGGTCTGCTAAACAGTGACAGTTTTTATTTATTCACTGTAAGGCTGGGAACACTTGCAGTCAGGAATTTTATGCATAATTTCAAATATGACATTTCAGTCAAAGCATTAGTAATATAGACAATGTTTTCTATTGTATTCTTTTATAAGCAGAGAGCAGATTTTACTGGACTTATGCAAATAGTCACATTGTCACAAAAATACTCAGTTATTGAATTCCTGAAGGAACCAAGAAGAGAAAAAATACACAAATATATTTATCTCTGTTTACAAAAGTATTCTTTATGAAATGATCATAAATTATAGCTCTCTTAAGAGAGAAAATTTCCTTAAATCGTAAAAAAAAAAAATTATATAAAGAGCCAACAATGTTTTAAATAACAGTTACAAAAACATAATCATCAGTTATTTATTATTGTATAACCAATTCATATTGTACTTCCATTAGTAGTTTTATAAATCTTTTTCTTTTCTTTTTTTTTTTTTTTTTGAGACGGAGTCTCGCTCTGTCGCCTGGGCTGGAGTGCAGTGGCCGGATCTCAGCTCACTGCAAGCTCCGCCTCCCGGGTTTACGCCATTCTCCTGCCTCAGCCTCCCGAGTAGCTGGGACCACAGGCGCCCGCCACCTCGCCCGGCTAATTTTTTGTATTTTTTAGTAGAGACGGGGTTTCACCGTGTTAGCCAGGATGGTCTCGATCTCCTGACCTCGTGATCCGCCCGTCTCGGCCTCCCAAAGTGCTGGGATTACAGGCTTGAGCCACCGCGCCCGGCCAGTAGTTTTATAAATCTATCAGCTTTTTATCAGAGTACGGGAAATTTTTATTTAGTCTGTTGATCTTCAAGTTATTAGAAACCTGTATGTAAGTGTACTTGTGGAAGTTGTTTCCATGAATCTGATTGTGACTGTTTTTAGAAAAGAATTCAAAACAATAACTAGGGATGACAAAAACTTAGAAGAGCCATGATTAATAATCTGATGAAAGTTTACCTTTGACAAGGAAATTCTGTTATTTCTATTATAGACAGTATTTAAAGATAACCAAAATTATGACTGGTAATATATTTTAATAAATTATATAATTTTTGAAACATTTTTATTAACAACATACCCCAAAACACAACTAAATGAAAGACCTGGTACCATTTATCATTTGTTAATGTTTCCTATACTATTTAAATCAAGTAATTTAAATTAGATTTAAATCTTTACAAAGGTTTAAGCCTAATTATTTAAATCTTTACAAGGTGAGAGGTACGTATTTTGAGACTTTCCAGAGGCCCAACTTTCCAGAGAAAACTCCACAGTAAATTTTAGGTCAAAAATACTTAATTTAGGATTTAATTTTGAGGACATTTGTCACAGTTGCCAAAAGGCTCAAAACTTTTAAATTAAAAAAAGAAAAAAAAAATCCCAGGTCACTCTAAGATAATTGCCAGTCACTTAATCAGTGTGATAATCAAAATATTTCAAAAGCAATAGAGAAAATTACATAGATGTAATACCTTAATTATGTTAAAGCTCAGTTTCTTAAGTAATAAAAAACTTCACAAAGGCAACACTAAAAATTATATCGATAAAATATAAAGTATTTTTCTTAAACCAGCTACCAAAAGGTAAAGGAAAACCTTCTGGTGATTGTTTCTCCTCACAGAAAGCTCATGTAGATGCACTGGAAGTCAAACCAGATGAACACTTGAATTAATCAGACATAGAAATAATGCACCCAAGGTTATGAGTATACCAATTAAGATTACATCAAGAAAAGTCAAGAATGAAACATTAAATTATACTGGAAGAAAATATTGCTTGCTAGGCCTTGAAAATAAACATTTCAGGGTCAGACCATAACAGCAGAATTGGACCAGTAAAAACAAGCTATAGGAACTGACTAAAAGTGCAAGAGAGTTATTCTCACCTTCTCAAGGGGAGAAAAAGCTGAAGGTAATCATGTATGACCTGAAAATCATATGCAGGAAGATACAGAAAAGTTGAACTTCTGAAAATGAATTTGAAATATTTCAAAGGTGAAACTGTATCTCAAAAAATTAAATAAATTTCAAATGAAGAAGATAGCATTTTTAACCTGTAACTAGTAAAATGAAATAGACTTCAGGAAGAGGATGGCTGTTAATGAAACATTTTATAATTAAAAGTCAAAATATCTTTCATTTTATAAACAGCAAATTCATACTTTAAGGAAACTTTGTTGTTTTAAGTATAGGGGAACAGACTCTGGTTTTCTATCAGTGTCCCTGACATCAATGTTTTATTTTTAGAAAAACACATAAACAATTTATTTCCCATATCAGTCAACCCAATCACATATGAAATGTCCTTCATATATCTCATCCTTTATTAAATCCCATCCTTAGTCCTATATTTTTTAATCTATTTTTTGATTAATAAACCTAAATATGTGACTCTTTTTATAAAATCGAAGAAGCCAAGAATGAAATTATATTAATTCAGCAGTTAGCTTTAGGTTTTCTTCTTAGTTGGATATTACCCAGAAATTTGATGAATATCTTTTATTTAATACTACATAACTTTAAGATTTTAAATTATATGACAAGTTCATCTATTAACTTTATTTTCTTTACAATTACCTAATTTAATTTTTAAAACAACTATACCTATATTACTTATGAAAATTGAGATATTAGACAGTTATTATTTCAGTCAGTTCTTACCAATTTCATATCCTGCTAATATTAGAAGTTTAAGTAACACCCGTAAAATTAAATGCATGGGCATTCTGTTGATAACTCAGAAGATACAGCTTTTTTTTATTAAATCAAAAATATTAATCTTATTTATCAAATAATATAAACAAAGATAATTTAGTTTTTGGGTGAGACTATATCTTCATGATTTTAAAAAATTAATCAGAGGCAAATATAAAATTGACCATTAAACCAAGACAAAAATATACGCTGACAATTTCGAAGACATTTTAAATTTTACTTTGTCAACAATTTTAAAACCAATGAATGTATCAAAGATTTACTTAATTCACATGAGCCAAAGGAAAAACTGGGGTTAATTACCATATATTTTATGTGAACACTCATTTGTTTAACCAATCTGAATAATATTTTTAGTGATTTTTGGCTAATACACCAAATTTTATTATGTAGAAACAATATACAGCATAATACATATATACTTAAAGATTTTATACCTGTTATTTTAGATTTTTAGTCATAAGATAATACAAGATATAAGTGATCCAATTTATTTAAAAAACTGTTTGATTCAAATTATTTCTTTGACAAAATAGAACAAGGCTAAACTTTATAGAATTTTTTTTAGTAGGCAATCTTGGAAAGACTGTGAACCAAATTTTGGGTAAACGAGTTTGAGTCAGTTACTAATATCCTGAATTGGTCAATGAATAATTAACTGTGAAAATGTGACTGAAATATGCGTGAAGGCCCAAAAAATATCATAGTTATTGTAACAAGATCTATATGGCATTTTCTTGATCTCAATTATTTGTTCTTGAAGAAAAGAAAATTGCCATTCCTTTTAGTATAGGGAGAGTGTCTACTTGGAAATTTCATCTTTGTGTTTAAGAGAACAGCATGAAGATCAAAATGATATTTTTTAATATTTGCTGGTTTTCAAGTGCTTTACTTAAATACTCAGTATGCCAGAATAGCTGAGGAATCTTGGAAAAAGAGAGTTTAGCTTAGAGAAGACAAAAGAAGAGGAACTGTATAAGAAGAGACAGGAAAAGGTCTGGAAAGAGTTTTAGCTCATTTTGAGGCAATATTTTGTAGCAACACAGTCTTTGTGTCCTGAATGTTTTTTGTGTATTTGTTTCTTTGTTTTGCCTCAAGACAGCAATGAGATATGAATGTCCTATTTTGAATGTATGATTTTTTGAGCCACACTCTTTTAGTTTAGTATTAAGAAAAATGGACTCTTTGAATGATCCCTATAATGTATGAACATGTTACCAGCTGGAGTCCCAGAAAATATGATTCCATTTAGCATGTTTTTAAACTTTGAGGGCCAATTAAATACAACTGCTAAGTACCTAAAGGTCAAATAAATGTAAGCACAAACAGAAAATAAAGTATGTGGTTACCAAGAAGGATGATAAGCCACCTTCTCCAACTAAAGGGAAAAAAAAATCTCATCACTTATGCCTCAACCCAAAGGAAAAAGTCTCTTCACCAAGACCGCACAGTCAGGGTCTGCCAGGAGGAGAAAGATCCTCATGAATGGGAAATCTGTCAACTGAAGCAGACAGGAAGGAAAATGACTCGTCCCCACCCAAGTCCCAAATACAAAAATACTCTATCAAAATTTAGAGTTCACTTCAAGGGAGACTCACCAAGGGAAAAAGTGACCCATAAAAGTGAGGGGCACAAATGATTATAGAGTGCATACCTCACACCATGGTTCCTGGGGCCAGTGATTGTCTCTGAAGTGAGTCAGCTTTGGAACCCCACTTCTGGCACCCTATATGTCCAAGTCAAATAAAATATAAAGCCAAATCTCTGAAATTAAAATGTCTAGTTGGGCACAGTGGTGCCTGCCTATAGTCTCAGCTACCAGGGAGACTGAGGTGAGAGGATCACTTGAGTCCACAAGTTTGAGTCTAGCCTAGGCAAAGAGCAAGACTCTATCTCTTAACAAAACAAAACAAAACAAAACAAAAAATAACATTTTGTTTGGGAAGAAAGGATTGCAGTTGAAGGCATACAAGCCTATCAGTTGGTCTTTGGTATGTTCAGAGAACAAAAAGGTCAGAGGTTTTATAAAAAGGCGAAATATTATGTATTGCTCCTCAAGAAAGTTCATTGACACTAGTAAAGTTTTAGCAAGCTGGAAAGCTCTCAGTGGTGAGTTGATAGAGGCAGGTAAAAGTAGTCTTAGAGTTGCAGCAGGTTGTTTCAGTAACCATTAGATAAATCTGGTTTCAGGTTCCAACAGGCAGATTCAGCAGCCAGGCTTGCAAAGGATTATATTTTTTGAGCCATGTTATGTGCCTCAAGTGCTTTTTCATTCTGACCTCTTGACTCCATTTTAGTTGGGCATGACAAGAATGACCCATTTGTATTATCCACTCTCACAGTAGTGACTGAAAGAGCTGTACCTCTGGAATCAAACACACCTAAGTTTTTGCCTTGATTTGCCAAATACTAATTTAGCTATTTATCCAGTTATTTACTCTCTCAGATATAATAAATATTAAGTTAAAAAAATAGAAGGTACTTGGCACCAATCATGAGAAATATTAGTTATCAATTAGTGATAACTCTCTCTTGCTCTCTCACATCTTTTCCTTTCATCTTTATGGTATTCTGAATTACTCAAAACAAATTAGAATATAATCCATCTTTTGTTGTTGTTGTTGTTGTTGTTTTTGAGAGGGAGTCTCACTTTGTCACCCAGGCTGGAGTGCAGTGGTGTGATCTTAGCTCACTGCAACCTCTGCCTCCCAGGTTCACGCCATTCTCCTGCCTCAGCCTCCAGAGTAGCTGGGACTACAGGCGCCCACCCTCACTCCTGGCTAATTTTTGTATTTTTAGTAGAGACGGGGTTTCACCATGTTGGCCAGGATGGTCTCGATATCTTGACCTCGTGATCCTCCCGCCTCGGCCTCCCAAAGTGCTGGGATTACAGGCGTGAGCCACAACAGGGTGTATTAACAGCTTTAATTCTCAAAACAACCCAAGACCTAGCCAGGGTCAATAAAACAATGGACTCTATCTTGCATATGAGAAAATTTGAAAGGCTAACTAACTTGACAAAGATCATAGAAGTGACAGGTGATGGTACAGACAGTTTTTTAATCTAGGCCAGACCAGGGTAAGATAAACTGTTGCTTACGGGCAAAGTATGGCCTGCCAAATGTTCTTGTATAGGCTATGGGCTAAGAATTGTTCTTACACTTTTTCAATGGGTGATAAAAAGTCACAACAATAATAATTTGTGCCCATGAAAATAAAACAAAATGTTATTTATTTAATTATATCTTTTGACATATTATCATACAATCACACATTAAATTTTAATGTCATTAAAGAAATTTATATTGGAACACAGCCATACATGTATTTACATATTGTTTATAATTCGACATCAGAGTTGAGTTGTTACCACAGAAGCCTTAAGGTTAGCAAAGCCTAAATTATTTACAATCCAGCCCTTTCTGGGAAAAGGGACCAACCTCTGCTCTAGGAAGTATCTCTTATTCCAAGATGACTCACTAAGTCCTAAAACAAATTGTGTTTTTGAAATGTGTACATCCCATCAATTCTCACAGAAGAAGGAGGAGGAGGAGGAAAAGGAGATGAAAGAAAAATAAGAGAAAAATGTTATAAAAATGTAATAAAACATTTTCTCTGACAATTTCACTTAGGCATTTTTTTTTCCCCCATGGTGCTGATCTTGGAAAGGAAGAGGACTCAGGATTCAAGTCAATTTCCATATTCAAAGTGTAAAACTTAGGAATGAACTAGTTTTATTACATTACAGAGTCAAGAGAGAAAGGTCAGTAACGTTGTGAAGAGGGTGAAATTTCACCTGGTTGCCCTCTTTTTCTACTCCTAATAATTAACACTCTTTCATTTCTCAGAACACCAGTACCTACTTACTCACTTTCTTCTATGAAGTTTCTTTTGTAATTTTCTTTTTCTTTTACTAAGTGTCAGGACTTAAGCAACTTAAGTAGGAAGTTAAAATTTTGTTGTGTCCACTCCCCCTACATTGCCAGTATCCACAGCCAGCAAGGTGTAAACTTACATCTTGCTATATGTGCTTCTTCATAGTGGAGTAAATGCTCAGATTCAAAAGACTACTTACTGTTTCTCTGATCAGAATTAAACCATCTTTCACTGTGAAAGTGCTTATGCTTTTGTCTCAGAAAATTTTCCTTTTTGTTTCTGTTGTTTCTATTTTAAACTCAGGAATACTCTCTCTCTCTCTCTGTGTATATATATATAAATATGTAAATATATATATACTGTACATATATAATATATGCATACTATTTATGTAAATATAAACATAAAATTCACATGTTTGTTTTCTAAGTGGGAAGTAAGAACTTTGCATGATTTTGTCAGATTTAACTTGAGGACAAGAAAATTACACATAGCAAAACTGCTTTATGTGCAGCCAGTCACATTCTTTTCCCATGTTTTGTGTGTTGCAAATGCAATCACAATAGTGAAATGTGATTTTCATTTGAGTGCCCTGAGGCAAAGCCTATAATAATGTTCTCCTTTTGTGCACTCATATACAGTATGCCTTAATGGAATAGAAGCCACCTCTTGGGAAAATGCCAGATCCCTTTGTGTTTATCTCTGTTTATCAGCTCTGGAATGTTAAACAGCCTTTGATCTGGTGACAGGGGCAAAACAAAACAAAACAAAAAGCAAGCAACCAACAAACAAAAAATCAAACTATTTGCTGTCACATTAAACTTATGGGTAGTTTGGAGTACTATAGATTCTTCACCATGGCTATCACTGTAATTACTATTACGGACTCCCTTCGTGTCTTTGCCAGTTTCAGCTGAATGAAATGACTTAGAGTATTGTTTTGTGTTCTTAGCATGGTAATTCTTGTTTTATTTACATCTCTAATTTTTTTTTTTTTTTTTTTTTGAGATGGAGTCTCACTCTGTCACCCAGGCTGGAGTGCAGTAGCGCAATCTTAGCTCGCTGCAACCTCTGCCTCCCGAGTTCAAGCGATTCTCCTGCCTCAGCCTCCCAAGTAGCTGGTACTACAGGTGCCCGCCACCACACCCTAGTCTAATTTTTGTATTTTTAGTAGAGGCAAGGTTTCACCATGTTGGCCAGGCTGGTCTCGAACTGCTGACCTCAAATGATCCACCCATCTTGGCCTCCCAAAGCGTTGGGATTACAGGCGTGAGCCACCACACCCAGCCTACATTTCTAATTTCTGTTGGTCTTTTGCAAACTCTCTATGGCTGTCTTTTATCTACTCTGTAGTTAAGTCTGGTAACTCAGACTAGGTCATTATCATGTTCTCTCAAGGCTAACAAATGCACTCTGCAAGTTCAGATACCACTCCAGAGTGTGAAAATAATCTTTTGATAGACTGTTACTTTTGGTTTTGCTTCTGATAACTGTGCTCCTCAAAATGAGAGACACAATATCTTAAGCTGTCAGGCAACTGAATGGTGTCTGCTTATATTTCTTGAAATTTCTTGTGTTCTTGCTTTGGTTGGCCATTTTGCATTGGCCACAGGCTGACCTGGCTGGTGTCCATCCCCTCATTCATATCTGAGTCCTTCAAATTATTTTCAAAACATATTGCTTATTCCTAGATTACAGATAGGAAAAATAATTCCATTGTGGAGGTCTGCTTTGATCAGTTAATAATGACTGCTCTGTTTATGGTGATATGAGTTTCTCCGTTTCTGAGACGACAACTGGATTTAATAGAAAGATCCCATGATTAATTTCTGATGTCTGCCACCAGCAAGGTTTGTGAAATAGCAGAAATCTATAAAAGTATTTTTATCTCTTTTTCATTATGATATTTTAAATTTGTAAGTCCTAGTTACGTTCACTCCTTTGTTGTCAGAGGGAAAGAAAGAAAAACAAATCCCTCACATCTGCTAAACTTAGAATTTTTAGGACAAATGATTATGTTTGTCTATTTCTTTGAGATCTTCATCTTCCAAACTCTAATCCTTAGAACCTATTACACACATGAGTCTGTATGGAGCAGAAACTTAATGAAGAGTAAATAAATAGGAAACTCTTTTTTGAGACAATTGTGTGCAGCTCTAAAGGAAATATCAAAAACTTTCATTGTCATAATTCTAATTCTGACTACTGGGGTCATTTATTCATCAATTGTCATATTTCAACATAGACTATGTTATTCATGGTTCCATCAGAAAACAGTATGTTTAAAAGTAGTGTTTGGAACATGACAGCTAAATCCCATACACAATTTTGGATAAGAACCTGTACTAGAGTGAAAAAAAAAAAAGGCCATAAAGACCATTGGACAATTTGAAAAATAAATTTTTTAATATGGACTATAGATCAATGTAGCAATAACTAACTTTCCTGAATTTAATAACTGTATCATTATTATGTGAAATAATCTATTTGATATAAAAAAACACACTCAAGTATTTTGGGAAACCATTTATAGAATATAATTTCGTAATTATGTATTCATAGATAAGTAAGAGAGAAATAAAATAATGAAAACATACATCAAATGTTAAAATTGTTGAATTAAGATAAAGGAATAGCATATCTCTGTATCAATTTTTAAATGTTTTATGATTTTGAAAATCTTTCCAAATAAGAGTTTTAAAAGGAGGTGGGTACAAGAATAGAGTTTATGGAAGAGATGGGCATGGTTAAATGAAACCAACAAAGGATAGTGAAGCTCCCCATGGCTAAGACCAGTGAAAAACCCTCACTGTAAGTCTCAAGATCCAGTTGGAAGGAATGTTACTAGAAGAAGCCAGAGGGATCTGCAGCTGTGGCACATGGAAAGGCTGCCCCAAACGAGCTATGGCCCTATGCAAAGGAATACAATCCAACCGAAAAGTAGCTATAAGAACAAATACTCTCATGATACTCTTCCTGTCCTCCTACCCCTACTGGCGCCATCCTCTGGATGAACTCAACTGACATATAGGGGGCCAGGGAGCTCAGCTGGTATGTTTTGTAGAGGTTAGCCTGTAGGAACACGGGACAGGTTGGAGTAAGTGGAGAGGAGAACTGCAGGGATAAAAGTACTATTAGCACATGGAGTGGAACCTTGACCTCTCCCATTCCTTATTTCTTCAGGAGTCCAAAGCAATTAAGCCTGTGTGAATCTGCCTTTCTGGATGCCTCCTTGGATCTGCCAACCTACTTAGCGTTGTTGTGTCCTCACCTATCTCTTGGACCTGCAATAATCCATATGGTAATCTGAGCAGGGCAGGTTTGCCCCAGGGAGTAGAAGTCTGTACTTACCAGGACTGCTTGTGTCAGGGTAGGTAAATGTGGTTAATCCTTGAGCCAAGAATAAGCATCTTGCCTGCCAATCCAAGTTGCATTCTATATTTGATCTTTGTGTGATTTCACCCTTAAATTTATTTTTTTCTCCTCTTAACTGCTTCAGAATCCAGATGTGGAGAACTTTCTTATCATCAACTAAAATGTTGTTACCAAATGCCCTATAGCAGTGTCTATGACTGGGGTGACTTTGCTCCCAAGAAGACATTTGGCTATGTCTGGAGACATTTTTTGGGTGTCACCCCACCGGAGGGAAGAGGCTACTGGCATTTGGTGGATAGAAGCTATAGAAGCTCTGAAACATCCTACAAGGCACAAAACAGCTCCTCACACAAAGAATTATCCAGCCTCAAATGTTGATAATGCAGAGGTTGAGAAATACTGCCCTTATAGGGTTTAGGGAAACAAGGGTTGTTTTAAATGGCACTGTTAGAGCTCAGTATCTCAGGCATTTTTGTTAAGAAAAATAAAGGTGGAAATGAATACAATTCAAATCTAGAAAAAGCCCCTGCCCCTGGAGCTTACATTCTAATGGAAAGAGCTAGAATTGAGAAAATTAATAAATATGTGATAAAGTAAACAAAAGATATTTAAAAATTATGGGGCATGCATGCCAGGTGTGGAGGATGGCGGGGGGCATGGAGTTTGATATTTTCTATAGCATGGTTAGGAAAAGCCTCACTGAGAGTGACTTGTTACTTCTTAAATTTTACTAGAATTCTCAAATTTACTAGAATTTACTTTTCTATTTTTACTACCTGTGATTATTTTTAAGTTAGAAATTCCACATTCAAACATCTTTGGTCCTTCCACTGAAAAAAGCATAGACACCATAGGTGTCTACATAGATGCGCAAAGGGAGAATAATCACTCTGGTGCAGCCTAGTTTTCAGTTCTCAAACATTTGATCATCTTTCATTGATCATAAGTTCATGTTTTTTGTTTATTTATTTTGATGTCATAGAACACTGTGGATTTAACCATTTTCAGATCTTAAACATTGAAAACACTAAACGCATACCCTCATATCTTTTGAAGTTATTTCCTTTAGATTTCTAGAGATTATTCTGATCTTTAATATCAGGTTAATTTAATGCCCTGGCCATGTGATTGTAATTATAGTTGTAAATGTCAAAGTTTTCTTAAACGAGATTAAATGTAAGAGTTGAATTATTACCAAGAATGGCATAGGTTTACACTATTTATGATAAAAGCCATTCTTTAGAAATTTCAATGCATACATATAGTTTTCAGAAAAACTGAAGATATTTTACATGGTCGTTCAATGCATTTTTACTCTTGGCACTGCAGCACAGCAGTTTTCATTATGCAGAGTGAAAACACAAAAACGGCTAAACAAATCTCATAGAAAGCTTTGCAGAAACTGAATTTATAAATCAAATTTGCTTGATTCAATGACAAATGTTTGTTTTGTAAACATAGGATTTATACATTGACTGTTAAAGCTTCTTTTAAAAACTATCAATAAATGCTTATTTTGATAAATAAGGTGGGACCTGTAGCCAGTTTAAGTTTTATTATTATAAATGCAAAGGGGAATTGAGTCATATGTCTACTTCTAAATACAATTTAGTAACTCAAACTGTTTCACCTTCTGTATTGCATTTATTCTGTATTTCACTGCTTGAAGTTCTTGTTTGTAGGCTACTTTGAGGAAAATTGTGTTCTATTTTTCTCCTATTTTCATGGATGCTGTGCTGCTCAGATCTCCACTCAGGACAGCTATAGTTTGAATGTCCCCATCCTCAAAACTTACTTTGAAATTGAATCCCCAATTAGGCCATATATTCAGAGATGGGGACTTTAAAAGAGAACTGGGTCATAGAGGGCTCTGCCCTCATGAATGGAATAACCTATTTACAGATTAATGAATTAATGGGTTAATGGATGAATGGTTTATCATGAGAGAGGAACTGGTGGTTTTAAAAGAAGAAAAGGTTCCTCAGCTAGCATGTTAGCATGCTCAGGCCCCTGGCCACATGATGATGAATGCCACCTCAGAAGGCCATAGAGTCCTCATCGGCAAGAAGGCTCTCACCAGATGTGCCCTCTTGACCTTGAACTTGCTAGCCTCCATAGCTATAAGAAATGATTTACTTTCCTTTATAAATTACCTACTTTCAGGTGGTCAGTTATAAGCAACAGAAAACAGACTAAGACAAGAATTGAAAGACCTACTCCCCCATCTGCTGTACTGAAGCCAGAAAACAGACCTCGGCTAATGAAATCAACCTTGAATCCTACCTTATGCCATAGAAAAATGTTAACTTGGAACCATGATTATTATCATTCAAAGTAATAACATTTGCAGATACATATTAGCTGCCAGGCTAATCAACATGGTAGATTGCCAACGGGCTGACTCTCAGAAATGAGAAAAGTTTACTCTAATTTTTCTGTATATTTGTATTAGTGTTTACTGACTAAAATTGTAGCTTAAATTATATTTAGCACGATGCACCAAGCCCACAACTCTTAGGTGTACAGAGTAATAAATTTTTACACATGTATATACTCATATAACCACCTCCAACATCCAAATGTAAAGCATGTATATGATCCCAAAAGTTTCCTTCACCACTCCATGTTAACTATTCTTACTTATCACCATCAGTTTTGCCTACTCTCACATTTTGTAGAAGTGGAATTATACGATAAGTATTCTTTGGCATAAAGCTTTTGCCTGATATGATGACTGTAAAATTCATCCATGTGGATGCATATATAAATCTTTTTTTCTTTTTATTACTTTATAGTATCCTGTTATAAGGATAAACCACAATATATGTATTCATGCTCCATTGATGGATATTTGTGTTGCTTTTACTTTTGGGTTATTATTAATATAACTGCCGTGAACATACTTGTGCATGCTTTTTGGTAATATATACACTTATTCCTCTTAGACATATACCTAAAGATAGAAATGCTAGATCTTTGGGTAGGTATATATTTACCTTTTGTAAACACTGCTGAACAATTTTTGAAAATGATTGGGTCCTTTAACACCCTCACCAACCGAGAGTTCCAACTGCCCCACATATTTGGTAATGTCAGTCTTATTAATTGTAGCCAACTTGATGGGTAGGTAGTGATGCTTTACTGTAGATTTAATTTGCATTTCTCAGATGAATAATGACACGTACTTTTAACACAGCAATGTTTCCTTTCCATTACTGTTGATTGTTCCACTTTTCCTTCTTTCAAGAAAGATCCAACTGAAATACGTAATGTAGAGTTGTGATGAAATGTGGGTGCTCTAACAAATATAAATGCATGTGGAAACAGGATGATTATCAAAATTATCTCTGAAGGAATGATTTCTTTTCATTCAGAGGATGGAACTAGAGACAGCAGCAGAGTCAAAGATACTCAATATGAATTTAAGGAGCTGAGATGTGAAGCCAAGATTATAAGATGAATATCTGATGATAATGCCTTTTCAACTTGCTTTTTTATAGTGATGGCAACCTAGAATAGATAGAGCTCACAGATAATTCCAAAGCTGTTAGCTACAGCCATCTAGAGATTATTTTCTTCATAACCATGACTCTAGATGAACATAGATTGCATTACCAGCTCTTAAAAGTTCCAATGAGTGCCTTATCAACCAATAGCCACTATATTTCTGAAGTAGGCATGGTAAATTAGAATATATGTTTTAACAATATGATAGCATCACCAGGTCATGTTGATTTAAGTATGTCAAATCATCATAGATCATCTTGTCAAATCTTATAATCACAGTAAGACATCACATTTGGAGATTTATAAAAATGACTTCAGGTTTTTCATCTTTCATAGACAGAAACTAACATGTTATCTAATGAAGCAAAAACTACAGGCATTTAAACGTGTGTGACTAGTGTTAGGTTAAAAGATCCATGCAAACTGTATGTTATTCGTATACATATCGAATACTCATCTCTACTGACAAGCCCTGGCTCAGACCCACAACACTTAAAGGCATCTCTTTGTATTGCTTGTCCTTCAGCATGCTGACTCAGCGTAACTGAGAATATTGCTTTGGGAATGCATTATTTCTGGAAATATAGTCGACACGGGCCAGAATGCTGATTCTGCAAACTAGTGATGAGCAGCGTGGGGAAATGTGAGGATTTATAGCTGCTTTTAAGATGAGGGCCAAATCTTTGGGATGAGGGAAGGTCAATAGTTTACTTGCTATTGGTCCACTTGTGCAGTGTATTGGGCATGCAGGGTATGATAGTTGAGATAAATGTGGTTACAGGCTCTAAAAGAAGCTACCTGAAAAACAGATTTCTTATTTTTACCTACGACATATATTTTATAGCTTAGCTTTTTTTGTTTTCAATTCAATTTTTATATAAATCAGAAGTGATATTATACTTCTTGAAAATGTGTATATTTCATATTTGACAACCATTTACAGTGCTAAGTAATCAAAACATACATTTTATGCTTCGAATTAAAGCATAGGATGTTAATTTTACCAAAGCCAGGTTTCCCCAGCATAGTTGTAGCTATAATTGTGAGCCATTATACATAGAAAATATCTTAGAGAATATGATGTGATGTGAATACAGTCTGTGGTAATTAAGATAAGGGAAAGGCCATTGTGTGCAGGAGAGATTGGGAAAGCCATAAAGGATTTGGGTGGAGCTTTAGACTGTGCCTTCCACACAATATGCGATTATTAAGAATCGTTGAACTTAAATTTTTTTAAAGTGGTATTACCAAAATTTATCACAAATAATTAAGCATGATTTAAAGCAAGTTCAATTAAATGCATATGAATACTACAAAGAAATATAAATAATCAAAAAATAGATGATATAGCATAAGTCACTGTAATTTAGATGCCAGTAGGTCTAAAATGTTTTTAGGAGTTAAATTCAAAGACAAACTTTCCTTGGGCAAAACTGAGAGACATAAAGAATTGCTAGAAGACCAGAGACAAGCAAAATGCACTGGATGGTGCTGCTTGGAGATTGGAAAGCCTTCTAGAGACCTTAGCTGGGTGATGTGATGAGTCAGTAATAGGAAATGGTGGTAAGCTACTAAGATGTGTGTTCAAAAATGATCTCTTGCAACATTGTAATTAACCATAATATGAAGAGCTCAGGGACTTTTTAAATTTTTTTGAGTGGAGAAGCAAAAGAGTGGAACATTAGAAAGCTTATTTAAAGCTAAGATATAAGAAATGCTGGAGAAAAATTGAGAATTTTAAATGCTAAGCAGAAGGATTATTTAGAACTCAGTTTAGAGATGACCTTCAGCATTTTATAAGAAAGGAAGAAATAGTAGGAAAATTGAGATAATGTGATTAAGTAGTTTATGTTTTAGGGAGAGACTTTTGCTCTCTTGATCATTTTTACCCAAAGCATATGATCAATACCTGTATTTTTACCCTCTCTCTTATCATGTAACTAATGAAGGGAGAAGCATATCCAGTGTATTTGGTGGAGAGACAGATATAAATGTCATCATTTCTTCCTACCACTCAACTATTTAGAAAATCACCTATAACAAAATTGTGTTATATTTTGTTGTAATTATAAATCAGTCACACTGAAACTTTAATCAGGAGGATTCACTTGTAACTGTCTTTTTAAAAACAAGCTCACATTCTGACCATCTTTGTCATCTTAGGCTCATCTTTCTAGATCTTCCACCGTGCTTTCCATAATCCCACATTGTTTTCAATGCGTCTGAATTCTTGTTGCTCTTACATTAATTTTTATCTTAACTTTTCAACTCTCCAGGATTTATCTCCCTTCTAAATCTTGCATCATGCTACTCAATAGAAAGGGTATCATGCCTTGGAGTCAATTAAACAAGCTTCAGAATCCTGTCCTTCATAGGTTCTTTTTGTGTACTGTTGGACAAAAGCAACTAACAATTCTGAACTTCATTTAGTAGGCATATAAAATGTGAATGGTTAATAATATTGCCCTTCACTTTTGATTAAACAAACACATAAGTTCAATTTTATTCAGAGAGAGCATATTGTCCAGTGAATTATTATTTGTAATAATATGTAGATCTCAAATTTGCTAAGAGCTTTTATTCTTTTCTCTGTATGATAGATATGGTTCTTCCATGAATATTTCCATTTCAGCCACCAATTATAGCACTAAATTTTCCCAAGTTAGTACTGAGCAGGACCAGCAAAACCAAATCTATCTATCTAGTGTCTATCTATCTAACTTTAGGGAAGGGCAAACTTTCTACCCTCTCAGTGTTCAATAATGGAGTCTATGAAATAAACTGACACTAGGCAGATTAACAGGAGTTAAGGTGTGCAAAGTTATTACCTGCATAGGGACATCACATGAAAGAAAAATGAATACTCCAAACCCTAGTAAGATCTTCACAGGGAAGTGAGAGCAGAGATGGAGGCAACACAGGGAACAGTAAATGATTTTGGGACAAGATGAACAGGCCCTCATAAGAACAGATAGTGGCCTGTCACAAAGTTTGTATGGCTATGATCCTGACCTCTAGTTTCCCCTATGACCTGGGTTATTTCCCCCTATTACATGAAATTCCTGGGGAAGGGATTCATGACAATTGAGTCCCTTCTGTAGGCAGATAAGGCAAGCTCAGAGAAAGCCTCTGCCTGTATCCACTGCTTCCCAAGTTCCCTGAGTTCCAGGTAATCAAACTAGAGCATTGTATTGTGGGGTAGCATTTCTTGAACTTTGTATCTACTTACCTACCTATCAGATCATCTTTATTTTTAACTATCTAATTACCTCTAATTAAGGTACTTCTAAAAATATAAAATAACTTAATCATTGTTGAAGTCCACACAAAAAGTATAAGTCGGGGAGAAATAGTTGTGTTTCTACATTTAAGAATGAATTTTTTTTCTTTAAGGATGCCATTTATCACCAAATCAGAAGCTGTCTTCTTCAAGGTACTGGGTAGAATCTGGTTGACCCACCAGTCAGCTGATTAGATGTATAACAGCCATTATTTTTGAGATGTGGATATCACATTATTTACCTTTATAGTGGAAGTTACAATTTTATGGTTGTCAAGTGAGAATTGATTTCAATTGGACATGAACAATCATCCTTATCTGTTTACCAAAGAAGTCAACAAAATGGTAGGACATCTTCAATTTCAATGTGTTTAATTAACTTGTATTTATAAAAAAGGTTTTTTAAACTAATAATGCTATGATAATTTTTGTATGTTAGAAACAGCCTCGTGTGTGTGTGTGTGTGTGTGTGTGTGTGTGTGTGTGTGTGATGTATCTTCTTAAGGCTTTGTTATTTGCTACTGGCATAGTTGACAATAACACTTTATTCTAGTTAAAAGGGTGGAATATATTTTCATAAATATTCAATTCATTTCAAAATAACAATCCTCTGTGCTCTAGGCTACAATAACCAACCTCAACCAGAGAACAAAATAATTATGATCTATAGAGGCTTTCTCATCCACAGTTCTGGTTCAAAATTATTCTTCTAAAATATTTACAGTCTTTCAGTACAGAATTTGAGTAGCTAGTCCAGCTTTATTTTTGGTATTTTGCAATTTGAACAAGTGTTAGCATCTGTGAAGGTAAATGGTGGTAAGTGAAATACTAGTATATAGGCAGAAAGCTTTAGGAAAGGCTTAAGTTTCAGAAAGTCTGGAGGTAAGGAAATCCCTGTTGTCTTTTTCCCTCTCTCTATCCTCCTGCCACTTAAACACGAAGCCAAATTTAACTAAGCTGAGGAACCACACAGCAAAGTAGCAAGAACAATGTCCTGGGTAACCAGCCAGAGGACCAGGGAAAGAGGCCCCCGGGATCTGGAAAAAGTTTGGAAGATCAAAGAAAGGAGGGAAGTCAATCATGGGACTCATCTCAGGGCTTAGGAAGAAGTATCCGGAAGCAGAAATAAGGCCTACCAAAACAGAAAACATCATCAACAACAACAATAACAAAACCTTTCTCTATAACTCACCAGAGAATTGGGAAAACTGGCTTAGTGTCTTTTGTAAAGTATTAGGTTGAAAGATGACTTTTAAAATGCAAATACTCTGAAGAAGAATTGAAATTAATTTTTGTGCATTGTTCTATGAGATATAAAATTACACGTTTTTATATAAGAAAAGGAGAGAAAAGGCATAAGGTTTTAAAGAACGGAACCTGAATTCTTGTCCCAGCATCATTAACTAACCATATGACCTTCAACAAGTCAGCTGTCATTACTGAGATTTGTTTTCTTTATGATAAAAACAGAATTCATAATAATTACATGTGTTAATTATTGAATCATTAATAAGAAAGAAAAACACAACAATCACCTTTTCATATTAATATTCAAACAGCTGTATGACCCCAGGAATGGTTATACTTATCATTAATGATTCTTGATTTTTCATTACAATAGAATGGCATTTTCATAGGTATTAACCCATTTTATTAAAATGTAACCCCAGGAAGATAGGCAAAAATAATGTCACATTTGCATATTATCTTTAAATTTATGTAGTACCAATTCATGATTTCATTACCGTCCTATTACTGCCCAGTGAAATAGGCAGGGGAAATATACTCATATTTTACAACTGAGTGTACTGAGGGTCAAATAGTTTAATTAAATGAGGTGTTCAAGGCTACACTTTATAACATAAAGCCAAAACTAAAGACAAACTATTGTGACTCAGTGTCCAGTGTTTCTTCTTTACATCGTGCTGCTGTATATTGAAAAGTAAAATTATCTAGTGGAGGTTTTATTACGGTGGGTAACTAGTCAGGCATGAAGGGGACAGAAGAGGGCTCCCCCGACCCACTAGGAATGTCAGGCAATCATCAGGTGATGGTGTGGTGGTTGCTACGCTGCCTCTCTAAAATGATAACTGGTCGCAGCCAGCACCAGGGAGAGGCAGTTTCCCAACAGATATAGAAATTGGTAATCAGAAGCTTCCAATAAAATCTCAGGAATAAGCCGGGCACGGTGGCTCACACCTGTAATCTCAGCACTTTGGGAGGCCAAAGCAGGTGGATTCCAAGGTCAGGAGTTCAAGACCAGCCTGGCCAACATGGTGAAACCCTGCCTCTACTAAAAGTATAAAAATTATCTGGGCATGGTGGTGAGCATCTGTAATCCCAGCTACTCCAGAGGCTGAGGCAGGAGAATCATTTGAACCCGGGAGGCAGAGGTTGCAGTGAGCCAAGAACACGCCATTGCACTCCATCTTGGGCAACAGGGTGAGACTCTGTTTAAAAAAAAAAAATCTCAGGAATTGGGAGAGTAGGCGCATGCAAGCACATGAGGAGACAAAATGGTGGAGTATGACCTTCTGGGGGCATTCTACTGGAAAAGGGAAAAAAGCTTCAGGAGGGTGTGCATGCAACTTCTTAAACACACTGCACATGCTCACCTCCAAAGACCAAGGCAGGCACCCCATATCCGGCAGCTCACTCTAAAGGAAGAATGAAGGGAAAGCAGGGCAAGATTCTGAAAGTAGGCTACTATATAAAGTCCTAGGTTCAAGGTGAAATGGGGCACTTGACCGCCAAGTCAAGAGACTTACATTTGCATCTCTTCCAAGTGTACTTCCTTTTCTTTAATGCTCTAAAGCAATTTAATAAACTTCTACTCCTGCTCTGAAACTTACGTTGGTCTCTTTTTCTGCCTTATGCCCCTGAGTCAATTCTTTCTTCTGAGGCAAGAATTGAGGTTACTGCAGATCCATACAAATTTGCTGCCGGTAACTTGGATATTTCCAATCCCTAACAGTTTCATCACATGTCAGTCACAAACAGGATTCATGTACCTGCCTCATAGCCAAGTACCCTTTTTAATTGTTAATATAAAATTATTTCCCTACCATTATTTAATGTATGACCTTGGGAAAATTATAGTATCCTTTATAGCCTTATGTTTTAGTGCTATAAAATGGAAACACTAATATCAGTCTCTTAGAGTTCTATAAAAATTAGCATTAGTTTGAGGAAGACATCTACTATACTAGGAAATACAGGCTATAGATAGATAGATAAGAAAAGATTAATTATGGGAATTGGCTCATATGATTATGAAAGCCAGGAAGGCCCTCCCATAATCTGCCTTTCCAAGCTGGTGAAACAGGAAATTCTGCTGTTTAATTCAGTCTGAGGCTGAAGGCCTGGGAACCTGAAGTTGTGAGGGTTCAGAGTCAGAGAAGATGCTTGTTCCAGCTCAAAAAGAGAGAAAGAGAATTTGCCTTTCGTCTGCCTGTTCCTTCTTTCTGGATTTTCGACAAATTGGATTATGCTGCCCACTTTGATGTGAGGATGGATCATCTCTACTCAATCTATAGATTCAAATGCTGATCTCTTCCAGAAATCCCCTTCCAGACACACCTCAGAGTACTGTTTTACCAACAACCTGGACAATTCCTTAGTCTAGTCAAGTTGACACATAAAATTAACTCCTGTAGTGCCTATTTTTTTTATCACTTTCATGGATGTTGAGACAGTCCAAATGTCACTGATAATTCACTTCCTGTGTTCTGCCATCACGACTCCTGATTCCCGACCTGGATGTCCGTGGTCATTTGTACACACCTTTTGGTAAACTGAGACCCAGACAATCATGTTGTAAAATTAATTCTTGCCCTGGTAGGAGGTTCCCAAGGATCTCCTGTGAAAAATTGTTTGTATTGGAGTAACAGAGACTTATCACTGGGCTCACATCCAATCAGGTCACTTCCATGATCCAATATGCTTTGCTGTTTGCCTTGGATATTTATTATCTGCAGAACTGCTAATCTAAGTGTGCCTGATATTTAATGTTAGCTTGTGAGAAAAAAAAAAAAAAAGAAGAAGATGTGAGGTCAGACACAGGGTTAAATTCTGGCACTACCACTTAATAGCTCTATAATCTTGGGCATTTTATTTGTTTCTCAGATTCTTGACGGTTACTCTAAATTATGTAATAATGACTCTTTTAAAAATATATTTTAATTCAATTAAATGGGATGTTGTCCACCAAGCTTCTGCTCAGTATTGGGCACTTTAAAAATGTTTTGCTTCCCTTTTCTCCTCCTTTTGATCACTGGGTTTGTTTTTTGTTTCCTTTTCTGGTTTTCTGCACACTGCTGTGTGTTCCTAAATCTGATAACTGTGCTGTTCTTATGTCACAAAGCCTGTAGGATACTTCTAATACTGACTGTTATAAAGAACAATGGTTTACATTAATTTGGGGATTATGAAATATATAGTATTACAGACGGTAATAATTTCATTAAATGTTTTAGGTTTTGAATATTCATTACAACCACTTAAGATATGTACTAGCATTATTTTATTATAATAATTGAGAAAACTAAGGCTTAGAAAGTTAAACAAGCTGGTAAAGTTCACATAGTAAACCAGTGGCAGAGTCTGGGTGGAAACTAATATTTCTGAAATAAAAATCTGTGCTTTTAAGCTATCAGGCTAAATCACTGCCACCACAAATAAGATGATTACAATCCTCGTATCTCATCAAATTCTGTAACCTGCTCAGAGACCCTTAGGGCACCTTAAGGCCATATTCTCTGCATAGTAGTTCGCTTTAAGGTCATGGCTAGGTAATACAATGGCTAGAGATGCAGCATACAGAGCTCCCTAAATTTGAAAAAAGAAACACGGTGTGAGTTTGACATCTCTAATTGCCATATGAAAATAATTAGCGAAGAAAGATGCCTAATAATTCACACCTTGGGCTTATTACAGCAAGCATTCTGAGACGACATTTCTTAGCCATTTCGGAATACCCATAGAACAACATTAGCTAGAAACACAGGGACAATCAATTTCACAACAAATGTATCCTGATGGTTTTGTTAGAGGAGACTCCTAAATTGCTGGATTTACACATTTGTCATAAGCATTGGAGATGTTTCCTCTGTTGATATGCAAGCATCTAATTGTTCTCTAACATTCAAAACAATGATAGTTTCTTTTTTTGTCATTGTGCAATTTGATTCCAGATTAAGCAAACAATGCAGCATCATCCCAACTCCCTATAATTTGGGGAAGCAAAACAGTTGCGTTTTAGCATAAGGATAGCAAGACCAAGAAGGAACTTTGCATATCAAAAGTAGGTGAGGAATGTGAAAGTGAGTAGTGGGGACAGAAATTATATGCCTGATTTTCCTTTCAAATCTGGGCAAATGTGATCTCAGTATACTATGTTTTAAGACTAATTTGAAACTCTAGAGTCAATTACTGAGACTAAACTATATATTAGTCACTGAGGTATTAATTAAAACTTTCATTGAATAAAACTACATAATGAGTGTATTGTTTTAAATTTTACAAACCACTGCTCTATTTATATGCATTTTTTTTGTAACTGGTGCATAATACATTTTCAGTACATGCTTCTTGAATAAATATAAGGCACTTTTCAAATATTATATTTATTTATATTATAACCCTGTGAAGTAGTTATTATTACAATTTTTCTCATTTTGCAGATGAGTGAAGTAGTCTGAGTTGCTCAAGGTCATTCAGGTAGAAAGTGGCAGGCAAGAACTGGAACACAGTATGTTCTCCAACTTCAACAGCCCTATTCTTTCAATTACACATTACATTACATTATAGCATCTCTCTGGAGAGACTGTGACCTGACCTGTAACATATTAGAATGCATAACCCAAATCCATATAAAATCGGCCTTACTTTTACATTTTGGAATTGCAGTGCATAATACAATTTCCAGGTGCCTTTAATTATCTTGCTTCATACTATTAATGATACTTAATATGATTTTAGTCCTTTGACTTTATTTTTCCTATTGGTTTTCCAACAAAGCCTTAAGGACAAAAGAGAACAGGCATGCTGAAGACAGGATAAAATACCTTTTGCATTATGGCCTGGATGGGAAGACTTATCTCTAGAAACTCACTTGGGGGACATAGTGAAGTATTTACATGTAATCATCTTTTGTGTTTCTCAAACAAAATAAAATGTGAAAATTGGTACATTTTAAGGAATTCATGCAAAAATATTTAAAATGATATTAGTTTGTCTTCCCATTACAATCCAGGTGCAGCTAATTCACTCTATAAAAATCATATTTTCTGATTCAGGAAATTATTATAAGGTATGAAAACATACAGCAAGTTGTAATAAATACAGGATATCTGTTCAAAGATGAGTATGTCACTAAAGTAATTAAATTGTGTGGCTTAAGGAAATTATCGACATAATAAAGCAGGGTCTCTGCTTATACTAATGCAAGATGCTTGAGGAAATTGATTGGAAAAAAAATACTTTCTGTGAACATATCTGCAATTAGGATGGGGAGATATTTGGCAACAGTGAAAAGTAAGTTATGAAAATAATAATTGAGGCTTTACCTTGTTCTTGAATTTCTACTCATTCAAAATTTCTCCCTTCAATGTTTTCTGTTCCATCCCTTCTTAACTAACAAGGAAGAGCCAAATGCACAATCACCTCTCTCTTTTTGTTTAGGTTTATCTTACCGAAGGCATCTTGTCATAGACACTTCACAACAAAAGCTAACACATTTGCCATTCTTTCAACTCCTCATATGCTGGAATTCACCCCATAGCACCCTTTGGGCATGACCGCAGAGTCTTTGCTTGACTATTCCTCATGGAGAATATTATTAGGATAAGAAGTGGTTCATATTGAGTTTTGCTTTCACTGAATATTCAGCCTCTCTGAAATTTCCACCATTTGTTTCTGTTTTATTCTTCTAGGAAGACAGAAGCATTTTGTTTTCCCTTCTATTGGATGATGAGAAAAGAAACACACACACACAGACACACCCAACAACTAATGTCCATAAAAGCACTTAGAATAGCACTTGCCACTTAGGAAACACCTAATAAAGGTGAAGTTATTATTATTAGCTTCCGGATCTTGTTCAAAGGACAAAGTTTTCCTAAGCCCTAGATTCTTCCATGATAAAATAAAGATCCATTCAATTATTCATTCTAGAAACATTTAGGAGTCTACTATGTATTAGCAACTGACAGCTATTTTGTATTGATTTTAGAAGGGCTAAGTGAGGTAATGAATATTAGGTGCTCAACATAAAGCCTCCTGGTTTCTAAGCACCAAATAACTGTTAGTTGGTGACTGGGAGTCATAGTGATGTTTATGGAAAAAGTAGATGATTATTGGGATATAAATTTAAAAAATGAACTACCAAAAACCAAACTCAAACAGATCCAGGCAATAAATCCAAGAAAAAACAGAGGACCAATGTGGAGCTGCAGAAGAACATGCAGCAAGTGACTTAGTCCCAGGTGGAGAATAAAATATTTTATCCTAACTCTCCAGTTTTGTGTAGCAATTTGGGACTGAAATCCAGAATAGAATCAAGAGGGAACTGGAGGGACAGAAACTAAAGATTCCTAAGGAGTAAGAGCATCATTGGTGACAATGTAGTTAAAAACATCAAACTATACAAGCAAAAAAAAAAATTCAATAACTTGAAAAATCTAATCCAAATGATGTGAGTGGCAGTGGGGATTAAGTTTCTGACATTCAAGACAGGAAAGAGATGATGCAAAATTCCAAAAAGAGACTGCCAGAGAGTCAGGACCCATGGGATTGAGGAACAAGAGTGAGGTCATATTATTGCAGGACTTTCCTTAGTTCAGCTAAAGATGGGGTTCCTGTCCGTACCATGGCCACAAAAATTTAGACTCAGACGGTTTAAGGGGTGAGTAAAGCAGGGTTTTGTCTTAATTTAATTTAATTTAATAATTGTCTTAATTTCATACTTAATTTAATACTTAATTTAGGAGAGCTAAATAATTAAACATGAGGCCAAAGTACATAAGAAAGTGGCAGTCTTTTATTGCAAATATGCACACACTCTCAGGTGAGGTTCTGCGGTCCTCAGGTATGGGGCCAGGGAAGTCGCCCCTGTGCTCTCGGGTGAGGTTCTCCGGTCCACAAGTAGGAGGGGCCGAAGAAGTCACGCCAGCTCCTGCTGGCAGTGGACTTTTATGCATTGGTACTGGAGAGGGGAGGGCAGTGGACGGGATAAGGGCGTGATAGGGGCGTCTCCATAGGCGGGGCTGGGTAAGTTTCGATCTCTTCGGATTGAAGTCACCTGGCACATGCTCGGTTGATCTGCATTTTCCCGGGGGCAGGCTGCATTTTCCCGCGCACGGGAAAGTTGGTGAGGAAGAACCCGGAAGCAACATGGATTGTGCCTTCTTGTTCACCTTCCTCCATCTTGTCCTTTCTCCCTCACCCAAACAGGTTTTATAGGGTAAAAAGGGAAAAATAGGGAAACAGGGATCCCCCACAAGGCCAGAGTCCCCTGGTAGAATGCTTCCTGCCCTCCGTTGGAATCCCAGGTTCCACACAGGAAGAGGAGGGGCCAGACTCTTCCCTGCTGCAAATGGTGTGAACTTCTGGAGGCTCCATCCCAGTGGGTAGGCTGGTTGGAGTTTCTCCAGGGATTCCCACCCACCTGGCAGTCTCATTCCCGTCTCTAAAGAAGTACATCTAACTGCAGTTAGATTAAGAATAAGGACAAAGACCAATCTTAACTACTTCCTGCTGACAGGGGCACCGTTTTGGATAAATGGCAGTCAGAGCTGCGTCAGAGGCCTATTGAAGGGTTTCCCGCAGAAGGGGCCATTATCAGAGGCTACAGTTGCATGACTGTTTGGAGTCTGATGGCCTGAAGGAAAGAACAGACAAATGGGGTTATTAGAAAACATGTATCAAAATGAAACAAGGGGAGGGGTAAGGAGAGCTCAAAATTCCAAGGCCCTTTACCAGTTGGCACAGGGAGAGGGAGACCAAAAGTCCAACTGGTTAAAAAACTTTACCCTTTTGCTGGCATGTCAGGCTTCTGGGTTCCCTTCCCCTGAGCCTAATCCTAAACCTGCCAGTTTAAGGTTTGGGAAATTAACTAGTTCTTATTCAGAGGATACATACAAGGGGAGTTCCTTGTAGTAAAGAGACACAATTACCTATCAGGGAAGAGAGGAGAGGAGAATAAAGGAAAAAAAAAGGGATTTTTTTCAAAGATGTCCCAGGGGTTTAGGGGGAATTTTAAAGGGGTACAGACTGAAGATGAATGGTTACCCATCTAGAAAGAGGGGGCAGGCATCTCTGATTCCCTTCTCTTCCTAGCAGATACCTGGGGTATGTGAGGGAGAGAGAGAAGAGTGTCCTCTTTCCTTCTTCCTCCTTGCATCCCTGAGTCCCGGGACCGTGGCAGGTCCCACCATGAATACCAAAGCAGCCTGCACCCATGAAGCAGGGAGGGCCTAGAGAATAGGAATTATCTGCTCTCCCCCATACCTCTATCCCCACTACTGTCAGTAGCTTTGTATTACCCTAGACCTCATTTATCCCATGGATATTAATGTGACCTTTATCCATGAAACAGGAAGCTTGGGGTTGGCTTAATTGGCAGGAATCAACTACACCCACCTGTGCTGTGCCTTTTAACCTCTATTGTCATTTGCCTACGGGTCCCTCAGATCAACTTTTCTTTCCTAGGGCTTTCACCCAATGCTTAGAATTGAGTTTGGGAAAAAATATGTCTCGGGGGTTTGCATGAACTCCTTTTTATAAAGCCGAAAGCTAAGGTGGAACTGTGAAACTGAGTCCTCCTCCAGCAAGGGAGAAAAAAGGATGTCTTGTAACACATCCAGATAATTGGTAGCTATAGTTATGCTTGCTAGGATTTGGGTGCATGGTGCTTGGCTTTGGTTAGCTCCCATGGTCTTACTTTCCCAGAAAGGAAACCTCCTTGTGATGGGCATCCTATTTATTCCCATTTCCTGGCAGGATTTGCAGGATAATTGCTCAGAACTAGAATATTGATCCAGAGTTTTACATTACCCATCCCTCTTGTTGTTTCTCAATTGCAACTGGTGATTGCTGGTAGGTTCACAGGAACAAGCAAGGTTAGTCTAAAAAGTAGGCAAAAACTTAAAAACAACTAGTGAGTTTAGAATTTAATGACAAATATATGATGACTTTTGAAGCATAACTTCTCTCTGTCTAGTCCTCATTTTTATTAAAAAAATCATCACAGCACTGTGTTATTTGCAAAATAGGCTTTAGTTTTATACCTTCCCTGATTATTTGCATAAAGTTCAGCATGAATAATTATTTCTACAAAGGCCTTTTGGATTGACTTTGATGGAAGTTTGTTCACCAAGGAATCTCAGATAAGACCTTTTAAAGCCAAGCTCATCCATGGGTTTGCATCTTCAAATACCTGAGAGTTGGGTGATCCTCTCCTCTTAAGGTCCTAAGATAAACTTAGAGCTCCTAGACCTGTTAGAAATTGGCACTCTTTATTCACAACAGGGACTGCGTAGATGAGGGTAGGAGGCCAGTCTCCCATAGGACTTTTATTGGCTCTGCAAGTTGAGACTGACTTTTTAAAGGGAAGCATACCCTTCCAGTCAAAGCCTTGGTAAAATTACCAGTTTCTCCAGTTGTGTCCTGTTGCAAAAGAAAGCTGGATTCTTGTTGCACTGATGCAAACAATTATATTGCCATAAGAATACTCAGAGATAATATCCAAATTTTAGAGGAACCAGGCAGAGTGAAACAAACATGCTCCAAATCTTGATCCCAGGAGTATACCTTACTTAATTATTAAAGACTGTATATAGTTCAAAGTGTCCTGGATTCTGAAAAACAAAACATGGATAAGCAATATTCCAAGCAAAGGTTAAACAGATTTGCTTCAGTTTCTGGAGTTCAGTCCATTTAGTTAAATCTTGTTTTGTTTGATATTCGTGAACATTTTAGTTCTTTATCAGTCCTATACATTTTCCTTTATTCCAATGCTACAATCTCTAAAGTTATCAGAGGCCTATATTTGAGAGCACCTGTTAAAAGTTCTATAGCTCATTATAAACTGTCTTTGAACAGGATTAAAACAAGATAACAATTGTCTGTGAATGGCAAAATGTCCAGGGTAGTTACAGTTAGAAATATGATTGGCAAAGAAGTTTGGGCATTTCCATGGTTTACAATAACTTAATATGAAAACCTTAATTATGATTGATAGCATATACTCAGACATTAGAATTTTAGAAATCCCATACAATTTTGGAACATATATTAGCATTATTTACCAAAAATATGACCTAAAGAAGATTGAACATCATTTCGGATATCCTATGTACCTAAACATGTCAAATAATCCTGTTTGCCTCTCTTTTCTGGACACCTCATGGGCCCTGTGATGTATTTGAAAAGCCAGGTGCCAGGGAAGACAATTTTGAAACTGAAGTTTGATTTTGGGAGGCTGTTAAATGTCTGAAGTTTAGAACACTTGATATTATTAAATAGAATTCCAGATTACCATAAGTTATTTACTTTGCCTAAATAATGACTCAGAAATTTTAAAGAAGCAAGAACCTTTTATATCCCTTTACAAATTGTGCAAAGGACAGTTTAGCGTCTTAGGAAAACTTTGTTATGCTTTTATTTCAGTGCTGAATTTACAGAAAAGCCACATAATATCATTTTTTGAATTTCGTCAATATGTTCACACAGAGAACCTCTTCTGCAAGATTAATTTCCACCACTTCTTTGAACCTTCAGCTTTTTCCTAATTTAACTCAAAACAATCCTTTAACCCTAGGCAGAAGTTTACGTTTCCATGCCTTCTTATAACCTTTTACTAAAAAATACATTTTACTATTCTTACACACTTTGCATGTAAATCTATTTCTAATAGTTTCAATGAACTCCTAGCAATTTTTAACTTGAAAACTTAGTTAAGTTGCTTTAATTGTGTGCTAACTGCAGCCAAGGTTTACCTTCTTAGTTGAGGGCTTGGTTAGTTCCATATGTCCCCAGGCCCTACAAACTGTGAAGCTGCCAAGTCAAATAGGTCTCAAAACCCAAAAAGCAGTTTGTAACCTCAAAACACTTAGCAAACCTTGCATCTGACCTGCATAGTTTAGTTCACCTATTTATATTTTAATTATACCTGCATTTTCCTGATAGTCTTTAGGGCTATTTTCATATCTCAAAAATTAACGTTATGTGAACCGAAAGGTTCCATAGCTTTTAACTTCCTTTTAAAAAAATATTACATCCAAGGGCTTGTCTTTCTTTAGGCCAAATTAATTAGAGCTCTTTTTACAGACGTCACACACAGTATACACACAGACAGACAGAAGAGAACCCAGTCGCTGCGTGGGGTCTTTTAAAAGACAGGGCTAGGAAAACATGCAGATATAGGACCTGAGAGGGCTCATCCCATCAGGCAGGATTGCTAAACAAAGATGCCCTCAGGATGTAAAACAAGATGGAGGCTTGATTTCACAACCAAAATTTGCAGAGAAAAACAGTGATAGCCGTGGGGGTCTGGTCTAGTAAAATATCTTCTAAAAGGCAAAAAAACAATGACAGGTTAAATGCCGACAGGTAGAGAAGGGGAAGAAAAAAGGTTTAAAAATGCCTGGGGAAGAACCTCTTGTTCTTATGCAAGTAGTTCCTCCACCAGGGAGACAAATTTAATTGCTGAGGGTCACAGCTGGCCTCCCTGTCCCGGGGAGGAGGAGACTCTATGGGCGCCTGGGAGAACAGCACTGGCCAGCTGCCTGCCACACCTTAGGCCAAGGGTCCCAGCTCTGGCAGGGAGGGGAGACCGGTGGGGAGCTGCTGGTCTCCAGTCAGTCCTGAAAAAGAAAGGAAAAGGCCATGAATAGGCCCCGGAATGACAAGTTTGGGAACATGGTTTCCCCCACCCTCAGATGTCCGAGGATGAAAAGGCTTAGGAGCAAAAGAAAGAGATTTTGAGTCCCCATTTCACTCACCACTTCTTGAGTCCCCACGGTTACATACCAAAAATGTTGCAGGACTTTCCTTAGTTCAGCTAAAGACAAAGTTCTTGTCTGTCCTATAGCCACAAAAATTCAGGCTCGCAGATGGTTTAAAGGGTGAGTAAAGCAGGGTTTTATTGGGTGAAAAGGGAAAAAAAGGGGGGAAACAGGGCCAGTGTCCACTGCTAGAGTGCTTCCCGCCCACTGTTCCAATCCCAGGTTCCACCCTGGAAGAGGAGGGACCGGGCTCTTCCCTCCTGCAAAGGTCCTGAATTTCTCCAGGCTCCACCCCAGTTGGAGTTTCTCCAGCGACCCCCTCCCACTTGGCTGTCTCAGTATCTCTCTTGGACACACCAGGTACAAAAGCAGACACCAAATGACACAAGTAACAGGAATCTTTGCAAGTGGCGGAGACAGAATGCTTTGGATGACTGAGTTTTCATATCCTTCGTGACTAAGGTCAGAGACAGGATCTTAAGCCTGCTATTGAGGTCATCGTGGTACCTTCCAGTGTTAGGAAAATACAGGGGAAGGAATTACTGAAACCAATTCAGTGTCAAAGAGCAGAGCCAGTTTCAGGTGAGGCTAGAGAATGGAAATGTCTATTCATCTCTACTAGTGAGACACTCAGGTCTTATTCCAGCTGCTACCTCATCCTGGTGTCTTCTCTTGGCACAATCACTGTCCTCATAAACCCTGGAACTCAGGTTAAGGTACCTGTCTCCTCCATAGTGTTTAAGATGGGGCATATTTAGACAACAGAGAAAGAGATGCATGCATATGGCATGAGGAAGGAAGGTTGGGAGGGAAGTTCTTTCTAGTCTTCTGTAAATTTATTGAACAAATTAATGACACAACTATGGGATATGGGAAAGCACTCTTAGAGAGACTGCCCTAGCTAATGGCAATATCCCAAGACTGGGAAACAGTGAGTATTGATCTCATTCTGGTGTAAGTATTTAAACTTCTGTTTCTCATTAAAAGATATATTGATTCGGTGCTTAATTACCGGATAAACATATGATGTCATATAAATAGGAAGTCCTAAAATCTCTCATCCATAAAAAGAGTCCCTTAATAGCTAATAATTTGGATGACTTTAATTATTAAATTAAGAAAATAAAAGCAAAGACAGAACACAAGTAACTTTCTCATCACAGGAGCACCAGTAAAATCTCTTTATAATGCCGACATAAAGGGACAGATGTAACATCTTTAATTTACATTAATCATGCAATATTTATTAGCTTCCAAAGGTGGTAGTAGATAGTCACAGACACACTTAGAAAATGTCAAATTCTGTCTGCCTCAGAAACCTTTTGGTCCCTGGTGGTCTAGTCATTAGGATAAAAAGGCAAAATATACCCCCAAAAAGTTAAAGGATAAACTTTTATAAAAGTGTCTATTATTACATAAAAATATTAGTCATTTTCCAAATTTATTCAAAGAAAGTTGACAATCACAAAAAAAACTTTAATTTCTTTTCTCATTCAAATTCTGTTGTATAAAAAGTAAAACTTTAATACAGATTTGGAGTTCAAAGTCCCTCAAACCAGTTCAATGAGGTCTCAAATCCTAGGATAATTTCTGTCTTTTTAATTTTCTGGGTTCTAAGTCTCTTGTTTTTGGATTTTGGCAAGGGTACACTTACCTAGGTTGATGATAAAATCAGAGGTGGGGGAAAGGGAGTGTGTGGATTTAATCGGAAATAGTTCATGAAATTGAGCGTACTTGAGTGAACGTATGTGCATAAGTGAGCATTCTTTATTGATTATGTCTTTCAAGCATGAATTAATTAACACCTTACGGTTATTATGCCAGCCTGGAATTTTCAATATAAGTTCTGCTTCTAAATTCATTCAGCAGGAATCAAATCCAAGTTTGTCTACAGCGGATTAGGAGGGGACTATGGCTTCCACAATGGTGAGTGATAGCATCCCCCAAAGTAAAAATAACAAATCCATGACAGTGCTCCCGTGATTAGTTTTTTTTTTTTTTTTTTTTTTTTTTTGAGATGGAGTCTCGCTGTGTGGCCCAGGCCGGAGTGCAGTGGCCGGATCTCAGCTCATCGCAAGCTCCGCCTCCTGGGTTTTTACGCCATTCTCCTGCCTCAGCCTCCCGAGTAGCTGGGACTACAGGCGCCCACCACCTCGCCCGGCTAGTTTTTTGTATTTTTTAGTAGAGTCGGGGTTTCACCGTGTTAGCCAGGATGGTCTCGAACTCCTGACCTCGTGATCCGCCCGTCTCGGTCTCCCAAAGTGCTGGGATTACAGCTCCCGTGATTAGTTAATAGGGTGGTAGTCATTAGTCCATCGAGATGTCTTATTTGAGTGGAATGTGTGGGGAATCTTAGCTTTATAACCCTGAAGTAAGAACCAGATGCCAGGTATAGTTTCAGAATAGTCACCCCCGAGTGTTATGGACCTGGAGCAAGGAAGGTAGTACTTCCAAACAAGATGATGATTTCTCAGAGGTTGGTAGATTAAGAGACCAAAATTTAGTAGGAGATATCCATGTTTTGCGAGGGATTTCTTGACTGAAATGTGCTATGTTGGATGAAAGAATGTATACACTATGTAATATTAAGCATTCCTGATACGGGTCAATATTCGTGTGGATTAGGTTTTGTTGTACACTTGATAATAGATGTGCGATAGTTAAGGAGTTGTTAATATTTGCTTATATGCATGTGGACTGGATTTGCAGTATATTCCTGTATATGAATATACTATGTACGAGTAAGCAATTATAGTACTGTGTATTATTCATGGAGACTAGCAGTAAGGCACAAAGTACATAAGAGCACTAATGCAGTAGTGCTACTTGATTAGTACTGACATGATAGTCAAAGTGTGTGCTGAGAAAAAAATCAGGGAGTAGTTTAATTAGAATTTCAGCCTTGGGTATTGATGGTGAAGCGGGAATGCTTTTCCCCGAGTTGTCCTGGGAAGGGGATTCTCCATTTCTGGTTTACAAGACCACGGTATTGAATTATAATACAAGGGCATTTTCACTTAAGTAGTTTATTTTCAGTTAGGGGAGTGAGTGGTATAATAGCGAGGATGATAGAGAAGTACCTAATAGATGCTGTCTGTCCAATGGCAATAAGAGGGTATTCAACTGACTGTCCTCCGATTCATGTGAATGTAAGCAGGTCAGCCACTAAGGTTCAGTATAGGCATTGAATTAATGGCCGGAATATTATGCTTTGTTGTTTAGACGTGTGAAGTACGGGAATAACTGCTAGAATGAGAATGGAGAATACAAGGGCCAGTACGCCTCTTAGTTTGTTAGGGATGGATTGTAAGATTGTGTATGCAACAAAAAGTATCACTTTGGCTTAATGTGGGGTGGGGTGTTGAGGGAGTTGGCTAAAGTGTCATTATCTGGATCCCTCAGGAGGTCAGGCGAAAATAGTTCTAGAGTTATTAGAAGAGGAGGAGAAAAATTAAACCTAGAATATCTGGATTCTGTTTTTAATTTTCTGATCAGTCTGAAGCCCACTAGCTTGTTGTGGTGCCTGAGATATCTCCCATGATTGCCTCTCATAATCTAAGTCTGTGTATATCTTTGCTGCAGCTGTTAAGTGATACATCTAGTAAATACTCCAAGCTTCCATTTTAGTGACAGGAATGTTAAGGGATCAAAATCATTGACAAATTCTCCCACTGCCTTTTTTTTTTTTTTTTTTTTTTTTTAAATTTGTTTTCTCTATAGCTTTGAGTGGATTGAAGTTCTGAGGGCCAATATCAGGGCATGGCTTAGGCCAGGGAAGCACAGCCAGGCATATCATGAAGTTGGCCTCGAATGTTGAAAAGCAGAAGAAAATACTCTGAGCCTATGTGTGGTTCAACATGGTATGTCAGAATAGCAAAGTTCTAGGAGTTTGAGGCCAAACACCAGATAAACTTCACTGAAGTATACTGTGAGGACTGTGGATTCCTCTGAAACCTTCGGCAGATAATTTGAGGATCAGGAGTCTATTGAAGTTACTCTTTTCATCAGAGACATGAGATCCTTGGATGCACAACTTACTGTCACTACTGTGTACTCTAGTTCTGATTTTATTGCTGAGACTCAACATGCAAATCTTTTCCAACTTAACCTGATCCTACAATTATTGCTTGAGGCTACTTTTTATGGAGAGTAACTACGGTGATATTACACTATCTTCAAGTTTTAGCTCACAAAGTGATTGCCCGCTTGGTTCCAGAGGTCAGATAAGACTCAACACTGAAATTACATTTAGAATATCATTTTAACTTCATGTGATTATAAGAGGGAAACTTTCTATTGGAATCAGGAAATAAAGCTATAGAATGAAAAACTTTTATTTTTGTTTATTTTCAAGTAAAATAATAAGGGCAGTAGTGTTTCCTTATGACAGTGGCACTGTGATTTGGTTTCATACACACTCGTTTCATGCTGGGTTTCTGACAGTTTGACAGATTCTGTATCTTGCTTGAAAACCTGAGCCTGTAGAGAGCCTTTTTATAGCATAGATACACCCTTCCTCTGGGGAACATCATTCCTTTCAAGGCAGTTCCTGCTGGTGACCTACCATCGGTGTTTCTGCACTGTGTATGATTCTGTAGGGTGACTGAGATAAACCAGTGGGACATCGATGAATTCTACCGAGGGATCCAGAAGGCAGTAGGACCCTGGCATTCTGGAACTATGAGCAGACCTGGTGACACTAAAAAAAAAAAGAGGAGTAAGTCTTCATGCAGGCAGACCATAGTAGAAGGCATTGTCATCCTGATTCAACCAGCAATGTCATACATACCAAGCATAGCCTGCCCCAGTGACTATTAGGCTGATATGTACACATTTTCTAGAACAATATACACAATGAGGTATGTGAAAGATTATTTTAAAATGTGTCCCCATATAGAAGTAAAAAGAAAAAGAGACAGAATTCCTGGAGATGATCCCTAGTGTCAGTCCTGAGCACATATTACTGAAATAAACTATGTGTCTATTTCCAAAATCAAATGCTAATTTCATTTAAATAGGAAATTTGTTTCATCACTCTCTATATAAGAACTCTGGCATACAGTAGGCAACCACAATACTGTTAGTTCACTGCTTAAGAAACAATATAGCATATGAAATGTTTAAAGATAAATGAGAAAATAAATTATTATTTGATAAATGATATGGAGATCAATAGTTCACTATAAAAAACTTGAGTAGGATATTTTCCTTATATGAAAACCGATTTTAGGTAAATTAAAGATTTAAATAAAACATCATAGTATTATAATGTAATCAAAAAAGGTCCAATTTGATTTTGCAATTCAGAAAGACTTCAAGGATTTCCTGTACATCAGAACACTGATAGAAACCTAATTGAAAAAAAAATACATTTGCATATAAATAAAAATGTAAATATTTTTGAAATTCTCATAATCCATAAGTAATAAATAATAAAGTAGAAAATCATTATATAGGGAAGATCAGTATATAGGGAAGATCAAAGATTAATAGCCTCCATGATCAAAGATTAGTAGCCTCAATTTAGAAATAACCTTTGTAAGTTAATAAGTAAAGAAAATATCCTAATAGAAAAATGGGTAAAATGCATCATTTTCAAAAGAAGAAGAAATACAAATGGTAAATACCTATGTAAAAAAAAGTTTAACCACTGTAGTAATCAAGTAAATCCAATTTAAATAAAAATATTGTAGCCTATTAAATTAGAGGAAAAGATAGATGAAACACCAGATATCCAGTAGGGCATTATGACATAGGTTCTCTAATCTGCCACTGGTTAAAATGCACCTTTTGGGAAGGCATTGCTCTATTACATCAATTAGAAATTAAATTGTCTGCCGGGCGCGGTGGCTCAAGCCTGTAATCCCAGCACTTTGGGAGGCCAAGACGGGTGGATCACGAGGTCAGGAGATCGAGACCATCCTGACTAACACGGTGAAACCCCGTCTCTGCTAAAAAAAATACAAAAAACTAGCCGGGCGAGGTGGCGGGCGCCTGTAGTCCCAGCTACTCGGGAGGCTGAGGCAGGAGAATGGCGTAAACCCGGGAGGCGGAGCTTGCAGTGAGCTGAGATCCGGCCACCGCACTCCAGCCTGGGCGACAGAGCGAGACTCTGTCTCAAAAAAAAAA